>NC_079440.1:30074048-30239863 GCF_903798145.1 Danio aesculapii | reverse complement strand
AGAGGAAAATCCAAGAAGTGGGGCGGTTTCCTCAGAACATTCTGTCACGGTCATCAAAACTCCTGGAGCCAGTTTCTGGGCTGGGCGGAATACGCCCAGAATTCCCTGCGGCAACCTACCACCGGACTTACGCCATTCCAGTGTATTCTGGGCTTCCAACCTCCACTCTTTCCCTGGGATGGCGAACCTTCTGATGTCCCCGCAGTGGATTACTGGTTCCGGGAGAGCGAGAGAGTCTGGGACGATGCTCATCACCATCTCCAGAGGGCAGTTCGCAGAGCCAAGGAGGTCTCCGACAAGAGGAGGATCCCAGGTCCAAGCTATGCGCCGGGGCAGAAAGTTTGGCTCTCCACCAGAGACATCCGCTTGCGACTGCCCTCCCGAAAACTTAGTCCCAGATTTGTTGGTCCCTTCACCATCCTGGAGCAGGTCAACCCCGTCACATTTAAGTTACAGTTACCACCACAATATAGGATCCACCCCACATTCCATGTTTCACTCCTCAAACCCTTTCACGACCCTCTGATTCCTTCCACAGAGCCTGGCCATGAAGAGGAACCTCCTCCCCCACTGATGTCGGAAGTCGGATCCATTTACAAGATCAAGGACTTTCTACGGTCCCGACGTCGTGGTGGTCAGCTGGAATATCTTGTCGACTGGGAGGGATACGGTCCGGAGGAGAGATCTTGGGTCCCCAGATCAGATATATTAGATCCTGCACTTATGGAAGAGTTCCACTCCAATCACCCCGAGTTTCCAGCACCTCGTGGACGTGGTAGACCACCACGGCGTCGGAGGTATAGGCCCTCAGGAGCGGGCCCTGGGGAGGGGGGTAATGTCACGGATTGGCCAGGCTCTTCCACCAGCATCACGCAAAGATCACCATCACCTGAGTATTAACCACACACAGCTGCACCCAATCACTTAGTCACTATATAAGCACACACCTCACTTCACTCAGTGTCCGGTCTCGTTCCTACGAAGCGGACTCTGAGTGAAACACCTCCTGGTAATCACTAGCATTTCAACCTCAGTATATTGTACTTATCTGCTCTTTGTCTCTCCTAGTTTGTCCAGTGTTCCCGGTGTCCTGTCTGCCTTGTGTTTGTCATCAGTCTGTCTTCCCCGCAAGCCCTCTGGTGTGTGCATTCGGTCTCCCTCTGTATCAGTCATCCAGCCTGCCACCAAGGATCACCCGAACAACCAGACTCCACTCACTTCTCCTCCGTTCTCCTTGTGTGCTCAGTTGTTGTTAAATAAACATCGTTGATAATTCACTCACCTCCTTTGTCCGTCTGCTTCCCATAACAATATGTATATATATATATGTATGTATATATATATATATATATATATATATATATATATATATATATATATATATATGTATATATATATATATGTATATATATATATATGTATATATATATATATGTATATATATATATATATATATATATATATATATATATATATGTATATATATATATATGTATATATATGTATATATATGTATATATATGTATATATGTATATATATGTATATATATATGTATATATGTATATATGTATATATATATACATATGTATATATAAATATACATATGTATATATAAATATACATATGTATATATAAATATACATATGTATATATATATATATATATATATATATATATATATATATATATATATATATATATATATATATATATATATAGTACTGTATTTAACAGCAAAAATTACAACTTCATATTATTATATAATTTATATATTTATATAAATTAATTTTAATTAATTGTACAAAAATATAGTCTCTTAATCCATTGCAAATTAGCAAAACTACTGTTCCTTTATAAATTATGATTTGTATTATTTCATGAATTATAAATAATTAGATTAGTCAAGCATTTGTAGTATCTACAAATATTCAGTTAAGTGTGTCTATTTTTTATGTGTAGTGTAAAATATTTTATTATTTGTCACTACACTTCCTTCTAAAATGCACAAAAAAATCTTTGTTTTTATTTGTTTTTGGAAATAACCTTGTGAGTAAAAAAACCTACAAGCAAAAGTAGCATTCTTTCTTCCTTTCTCTCCTCAGGAAGCATCTGTTGCTTTTGAAAGCCTCTGCATATTGCAGTTTGCAGATAGCTTGCATTCCTTGATGAGATAAGAAGCGCTAGAGACACTTTCCCACGATTGCTGCTACTGACCGTACAGCGCTTACGCCTTTATCTCACATTCCAGAGGCTGGCGAAAGCCTCCGGGGGGCAGCCATACTCACTTCTAGCCCACATCACTGTCCGTGGACGAGCTCATTGTTCATCTCTGTCCTGAAGAAGTGAATAAAGCTGGCAAACACGATCTAGACGCCCTCAGGATTCTCTGAATGTCTCGCGCACAGATCTGGGGTTGGTTTTATCATTGTTTCAGTGTGTGAGGAACAATGCCAAGGATCTTGCTCCTGAGCACCTCCGTTCAAGCATTCATGTGCCATGATCAAGTCGTTCTAGACTGCTGTCCTTTGCCCTGAGTATAGCAATATTTTGCTTATCAGTTTGTCCATGGGGAAGTCATTCAGCATTGTCTGTTCGCTCTTATCTCTGTTCAACGTCTAACCGAGATAATGAATCCACTCTATTCCTCATTTCACAAAGCACTCAATGGATAAATGGATAAACGCAATCAAGCATTTTAGCAGTGTTTAAAATATGTCGTTCAGTTTTGAGATGGAGAAGAGCTTCTTCCTGTTTTGGTTCTGTGGTGCCAGGCTGAACTGCAGTCTCACCATGATAGTCGTTTAAAGAGTGCCGCCACTTTCTACTGCCGCCAGATGGAAAAGTTTATGCCACTGGTCAGCTATCTGATCTAGGTTCAGTGGAAACAGGCCATGGCTTGTTGTTGTGTGTGTGTGAGGTAAAGAGAAACTGGGTTATTTTAGCGTCTGCTCATAATAAATGTGGCAGCGAGATTAGAATGTGTGGGATCATGTTGGCTTAAGGGGTAAAATTATTAGTTCACCCAAAAATATGTATATTCTGTTATTAATTATGCCGTACCAAACCCCTGAGACCTTCGTTCATCGTCAAAACACAAATAACGATATTTTAGATAAAATCTGAGAGCTCTCTCATCCTTCATAGACAGCAAGTGTAATATTGCCTATAGTAAAGAAATTGGTGAACAACGTATTTTGCTCAGTTTTTTATTTTCACATTTAAAGAAATGTTCTTGGAGCTTTGTATGATTACAGTGCAACCACTGAAGTCACACGGAATGTTTTGACAATGTTTTGGTTCCTTTATGGGATCATTGCTGTGTGTGGAGGATGAGAGAGAACTGGGATTTCATCTAAAATATCTTAATTTGTGTGCTGAATAATGAATAAATCTCATAGCAGATTGAAACAACATGTAGGTGAGTAATTGATTAAATAATTTTCATTTTAGAGTGAACTGTCTCTTTAATAAATACTATGAGTACTGCTGCTGCTACTAATGGTGATGGTTTGGTTTGGTTGCTTGGATGGCGAGGCACCAGTGAAAGTTTTGACTTTTGTTAATCAATTTTGTTTGAAAAATAACAGGGACCATGCATTTAACATTAAGGGCTCTGTTTTAACGATCTAGGTGCAAAGTCTAAAGCTCATGGCGCAAAAGCATTAAGTGCGTGTCCGAATCCACTATTTTAAGGATAGAAAAATGCAGTTTGCACCACGGCACGTGGTCTAATAGGGTTGTGCTTACTCTCTCAATGAGTTCTGGGTGTGTTTTGTGCATAACATGCATTAAACCAATCAGTCTCATCTCCCATTCCATTTAAGAGTCAGTTGCGTCGCACCAAGGCGGACTTTGTAAGTGGAAAAACTGAATGCTTTACTAGCGAGTAAACAGTTAAACAGACCATCTGCAGCACGAGGATAAAGAACGAGTCTCCTCCATTCGGCCTCTTTACTTTTTCTTTCTCTTTTTCTCTTTTGTGAATAAGGAAACGGTGTTATGTGCACACCACTGAAGACATCCATTGGCCTACATATATAATTTTTTTGTGAAGCGCAAATATTTGTTTCAAAACAATTTTCTAAATTCATTTCGGATTTCCACCAAATGAATAAATGAACAATAATAACGAAGTGTGGTCAAAAAAAACAGTTGTATCCAAGTTATATCCAAGCACATGTCCTATGCCCCTAATGGTCCAAAACCTGTCAGGTGGACAAATCTAAGCTTGTTTTCAATAAATCAAACATAAATATGTTAATATTTAGAATATATAATAATAATAATAATAATAATAATAATAATAATAATGACATTATAAAAAAGCAAGTTGTCATAAATAAACTGAAAAAAGCCCTCCAAGATGAAGAAGACAAGGAGGTAGTGGTTTTTATATTTATGTAGAAAATAAGATTTTTTGTACAATTTTAATCTTTTAATTCTTTTTAATTTCTAAAAATATTTGTGTATTGCTGTACATTCTGTGTGTATTAAGCAATGTGTACACATTTAAGTCGCACAACTAATGCGCTTTGCACTGGACTTTAGACCAGCTTTCAGCTGGTCTATTGCACAGTCTATTTTAGTTCCTCAAAATAGCAACGCGCCAACAATGCGCCTTAACACACCTCTTTTCTTGACCGGCACACCCATGAGTCCACAAAGTGGCACAAATGGATTTGCTATTCAAACGTGGTGCAAAATGTTGGTCTGAAAATAGCAACATATCACAGCAAACACGTCTTGCGTCTTATGGCGCCGGGTGTATGATAGGGCCCAAAGTGTCTCTATTATCATTTTATATATTTATATTATTTTTGTGTATTAGCTGTTATGTTTTGGGTAATACTGATTTGTGAAGGTGAATGTTCTGAAAATATATTGTCTCCCTGCGTAAAATGTGTCACCACTAATTCCAGTCATAATTCTTGAACAAACCTTTAACATATTTGTGTAATGACTGGCCATTCATAGTGAATTTTGTCCTGAAACACAAATATTTTCAGCCAACACCTGCAACAGGATGAGCTCTCAGTCTTAATTTAATATCGGAAAGCCAGTGGCATAACTTTTTTTTTACCCTGAAAGAAGAGATGATGCTGTAGTGTATATTATGAGAAAATATGTTTAAAAACTTTTAAGTTGTTAATTGGAGCAGTGTTTCTCAACCACGTTCCTGGGGGATCACCAGCTCTGCACATTTGCCATGTCTCCTCAACCAAACACCTATTTCAGATCATCAGCTCATTCGCAGAGACTGAAAGACCTGTAATAGGTGTGACAGACAAAGGAGACATCCAAAACATGCAGTGTTAGTGGTCGTTCAAAAACATGGTTGAGAAACACTGAATTAGAGCACTTTATTAATGCACTTTGTGTTCAGTTGAAGGAATTTTAAACTGTACTTGGTCATTTGTGTTTTACATATTTTTATTATAGATAATGGCCTGTGTTTAGTAGGCTTTTATTGTAAAACTCCTTTCCATACATATAGCTAAGTTATTTTTGTTATGACAGCATTGCATTTTGAATGGATTGTAAGATTGGTCTATTATGTTGCTTAAAGAATTATCAAATGGTTTTGTAGATTACAAAGATAAGTAATATTATGACTACTGTATATAACATTCAAAATCCCCCAGGCATGTGAACAGGCATAACACTTCAGTGTGGGAGCTTGGAAAAACTCAAACCACCTTGAGTCAGTAGTACATTGCAAAAAAGAAACCAGAAAATGTCTATTTCTGTTCACGTCTAGCTCTAAATCAGTACATTTTTTCCACTCAATTCTCCATTTAGGTGGGACCGTATGATTGAGGCTCACCATAAGCCTATCATTGTGGCTGACTGTAACCTCTGTTATGTAAAACTGTATTGTGTCACAGTCTCATTGAGCACTAATGAGGGCAGCCAGCTGGAAAATACTCATAATTAAATGGGGTTGCCCTCTGAGCGCACCATTCAAACCCTGCTCTGCCCATCTCTCAGCTATGCACCTCTGAAATCTTATGTAAGAGTGGACACACACCCACAGGTGTGAACATGCGTTTTGGGTGTAAATTCAATTAAGTTTGTGGCAGAGGATTTTGAGTGTGTTTCTGTGTGTGTGTGTGTGTCCTTTGCCGTCAATTTTAGGCATGACAAAAGCAGAAGATGAGGATGAGAACACCTTCATTTGTGAATCAATGGCAGCTCTTTTGGCCTGAGGTGACGACAGTCATTCATATTCAAAACCTTTCATAACCATTGCCTTTCCAGGAAGAAGTCAAGCTGAAAAGTCTGTGCCTGTTATTTAGTTAAATTACATTACATTTTAGTCATATTTTAGTGACTGATGTAAAGTCCAAGAAAAAGAGTCTGGGCATTTCAGGCTTCTGGATTGTTTGGTTTGTTCTGAAACAGGGACTTAAATGGTACAATGTTGAATTTTCTCCTTGGTTTGGTTTGCTTTGACAAGGCTGTGTTTTAAAGCTTAACTAAACTTATAAGGGTGTGTTCATTTTTGCATGTTTGTTTTGATTAAAAAGAACTATGGTGTGATTGCTCTGTTAGCGCGATTCATCTGGTTAAGTGTAAAGCTCACAGCTAGCTCTGCAACTCTCACATGGACGCCCACTGAAGCTAAGCAGGGCTGCGCCCAGTCAGTACCTGAATGGGAGACCACACCGGTAAGCTCAGTTGCTGCATAAAGTGGTGTTAGTGAGACCTGCAGGGGGTGCTGAACCTGCTGTCTGCGAGTACTAATGCCCTTTTTAAGGGGACTCTATACTGCTCAGTGAGTGCTGTCTTTTGGATGAGATGTTAAACGGAGGTCTGACTCTGTTGTTGTTAAAAATCTCCAGGTGTCCTTCGAAGAAGAGTAGGGAATTCCTGCCAAATTTGCCCACTGGCCTCTGTCCATCATGGCCTCCTAACCATTGCCGTATGATAATATGGTGTGCGGTCTGATGCAATATGGCTGCCGTCGTGTCATCCAGGTGGATTTTGCACACTGGTGGTAGATGAGATTTCCCCCAAAAATGTGTAAATGTTTCATTTTTATTGAAGGCTGCTCTACAAACCTTAGTGTGCACCAAACAAGCAGGCCGAGATGGTTGAATAAAGGTCCACTTCCAATCAACCTGGTTGTGGTTTGACTGAAATATGAACAAAACATGGACTAAAGACATCTAAATGAACATGTTGTTCATGTTTTTGGATGTTTGTTAAGCTCTGTTGCAAAATATACATAATAAAACACTTTTTTTAGTTAATTCTTAAAAAGTAATTTGTAAAAAGTGTGAATGTGTAATCAAACAAGCCGGGAGAATGGAACTGCAATTGTAAATACATGTTTAAACTGTTCATGTTTTCTTTTAGGCTGAAACCACCTCGTTAAGTTGATCTTGGGTCAATTATTTTGCCGCAGATTATTTTGGTTTGTGTTTACATATGCCAGAGCAAACAAAGTGAGAAAACACGCCAAGTTCCAAAATAAACAGCCTGAATGAGCCATGTGTGAAAACCATAGACTGTAAAATATATGGACGGAGTATCCGTGACGTCACCCATAGGTTTCTGAAGAGCGCAAAAGAAGCCACAAGTGGGGAGTCATCCAAGATGGTGTCCTGCTAAGTCTACTTGTGTAGTGCTCTGCTGACAAACTAACCTTTAACAGCTAAACAAGAAATATCTTGCTTTAAAGTTACCTCTCACAACTTAAAAATGAAGTCAGCGGCAGATAAAAGGAAAGGAGAAATATCGCGTGCTTTACGTGTCTCTAGCCTTATGGAAGGCCACAGCTATGCTGCTCACGGAGATAGCCCTTTACTTTCACCGCTACCTGGGAGCCCAGATAAACCGCCATCAAAGAAAGGTAGAGCTGATGATGATTCTGTAATCTCCACGCTTTCTCAGTTAATAAATAACCGATCGGATGCCCTGGAAAAAATGGTTGGGGACAATGCGTTGAAAATAGAAGGGCTAAAAAAAACTGTTGACTTTATATGTGCCGAGCTCAACGACGTTAAGGGGAAGGTTGGCCTTATTGAAGCAAGAGTGAGCTCTGAGGAAAAAAAGATGGAGTTCTGTGAGACAAGGATTGCAGATTTGGAGCGTTACTCGCGTCGTTGGAATTTGCGACTGAACGGAATACCGGAAAAAGAAGGTGAAAACATCAGAGCTGAATCTATTCGCATATGTGTTGCTACTTTTCCAGAGGGAGGTCCGTCTCTACCGGATAAAATTGACACTGTTCATCGTATCGGGAAGAGGCCAATGAACACCACTAGGCCACGGGCGGTCATCATTCAGTTCTCTTCAAGGTTAAGAGATGGCGTGTGGAGAGCAGCGAAATCATCAGAGTTTCTTCGTGTGAACAGTCTTCGATTTTCCGAGGATCTTACGGCTTTCGACCGAGAAAGAAGGCTCTTACTTTGGCCTGCGGTGGAAAATGCTCGTAAGCAAGGAAGAAAAGCATACTTTGTGGGCCACCGAGCATTCATTGAAGGTTCAGAAATTAACCCTTCATGATCTGAACAAATAATCAAGAGAGGTTCACATAACTAATGTTGCACTAATCAGAACACTGAAGTTAGCTGTAAATGTTCTTATATAGTTATTTTGTCAGCTATTATTTGTGCGTTTTCATCCAGTAAGCTTTAGTAAGGAACTTTTTGTTCCCTTTCTCTTCATATTAAGAGTTTTTTTTTGTTTGTTTGTTTGTTTGTTCGATTTTACTCTGTCTATTTCTGTAATTTCTCTCAACGCCAGGGGACTTCGAGACATTACTAAGCGGAAAGCTTTGTTTTCATTTGCAAAATCGTTTAAGACGGACTTTGTTTTTTTTTCAAGAATCACACTCAATTCCTAGTGATTATGCTTTTTGGAGAAATCAGTGGTGCAATGACATTTGGTTCGCTCACGGCTCAGAACATTCAGCTGGAGTCTTAATTTTGAAAAACAATTTTGTTGGAGACGTTTTACATCACTTTTGCGATAAGAAGGGTCATTTTCTGATGTTGGTAGTTTGTATAAATAATTTTGTTGTAATTTTGGTTAATATATATGGTTATAATGTAACTCGTGATAATGACTTGTTGTTTGAAACTATAGAGGACAAGATTCTCTTGTGGCTTAATACATACCCAGATGCCTTAATTTTTATAGGGGGAGACTTTAACATGGTGCCTGATAACCAAATGGATAGACTACCGCCTAAACGGTGCACCTCTGTAAACACCAAACTGAAAATTTTTATGGACAAATTTAATGTTATTGATATTTGGAGAGAAATATTTCCAAATACTAAGTCTTACACTTGGAGTAACAAAAGTTGTTCTAGACAGTCTCGTATTGACTATTGGCTTGTGTCTCAATGTGTCAAGAACTTTAAAGCTACTACTAGCATTCTTCCCTCCCCTCTAACTGATCATAAGGCTACTCTTCTTCAGTCCCCTCTTTCATCAGACAATATATTCTCAGGACCTAGGGCATCTTATTGGAAGCTTAATTCCTCATTGCTTACACATGATCAAGTAAAGATTAAAATTTCATTTTTAATTAAATATTACTGGCTCAAAGCGAAAAAAGACAATAAATATGGATTGAATTGGGAACTCCTTAAACATGAAATTGGCAAATGTGCTAGGAAATTTGGGACTCAACTAGCTAAACTTAAAAAGCAAGAGGAGGAGTCTATTGTTTATAAAATAATATACCTTCATAACAAAGTTCAGGATGGCCTATCAGAAGCAGAATTTCAAGAACTTTCTGAATTGCAAACTAAGTTAGACTTAATATATAAATACAGAGCAGAAGGCTCTTTTATTCGCTCAAGAAGAAGATGGCTCGAGCAGGGAGAGCAAAGTACAGCTTATTTCTTTAGGATGGAAAAAACTAATTCTAGAAATCTAACTATTAATTCCTTGAATATTGATGGAACTGAGTCTTCTGACCCTAAACAAATTGCTACCTTTTGTGCAAATTTCTACACTAATCTTTATAAATCTAAATATTGTGATGATTCTGCAAAGTTGTTTTTCCAATCGTTAAAGGGAACTAAAACTTTGTCTATAAATGAGATGGACACATGTGATAGAAATATAACTGTTGCTGAAATAATAGAGTCTATTGAAGCCCTTAAAAATAATAAATCTCCGGGTACTGATGGGCTGACGGCTGAATTTTATAAAATGTTTGCTCAAGATTTAGCACCTTTTTTACTTAAAATGTTTTTAGAAAGCATTGAATCTGAAGCACTTCCTTCAACATTATCTCAAGGCTTACTTACTTTAATTCCCAAACCAAAGAAAGACATTCTTTTTATAGATAACTGGCGTCCAATTTGCCTCTTAAATTGTGACTACAAAATATTAGCATTATTATTGGCCAATAGGCTTAAAAGTGTGCTAGGAACAATCATAGATGAAACACAAACAGGTTTTATCCCAAAAAGACACATTTCTAATAATATCCGTCTCGTCTTAGATTTATTAGATTATGCAGAATTAGTTAAGGAGGAAAGCTTTATTCTTTTTTTAGATTTTTATAAAGCTTTTGATTCTCTTGAGCACAACTTTATTTTACAATCATTGCGCAAGTTTAACTTTGGTGATTTCTTTTGTAAGTCCATCCGCACGTTATATAAAAATGCTACCTGCTCTATTAATCTCAAATCGGGTACGTCACCTAGATTTTAAGTTTTTAGGGGAGTTCGTCAGGGCTGTCCAGTCTCTCCTTACCTATTTGTAATAGCATCTCAACTTCTTACCTCTTATTTGCTGAGCAGTAGTCTAAAAGGCATTAATTTAGCTGATAAACATTTTCTCATAAGCCAATTAGCAGATGATACCACTCTTTTTCTAAAGGATGAATCACAGATTCCTCATGCTATTAATTATATTAAAATGTTTTCAAAAGCTTCAGGCTTGACTCTAAATTTAGATAAATGTGAGCTGCTTGCTATAAAGTCCTGCTCGGCCTCTATTCTTTATAATATCCCTGTTAAATCTCAAGTATGCTACTTAGGTTTAACTATATGCAAAGATGACAATATTAGAGGTAAATTAAACTTTGACCCAGTAATTGTCAAAACAAAAAAAAAATTTAATTCCTGGCTTCAAAGGGACTTGTCTTTAAGAGGAAGGGCACTCCTTGCCAAAGCTGAGGGTATTTCTAGAGTAACATATCCTGCTCTCTCACTGTCTGTGAACAAGTTTTTCTGTGCCGAGGTTGACAGAATGCTTTTTGACTTTCTTTGGAAAAACAGAAGACACTATATCAAAAAATCTGTTATTATAAACAGTTATGATTATGGGGGTCTAAACTTTCTTGATTTCTCTTCTATGAATAATACTTTCAAGATAAATTGGTTGAGGCAATTTTTGAATGATCCTGATTCCTTTTGGAATGTAATTCCCAAGTATATTTTTTCCAAAGTTGGTGGTCTCCCTTTTTTATTAGTATGTAATTATAATATCTCCAAACTCCCTATTAAATTATCCAATTTCCATAAGCAAGTATTATTAGCATGGCATTTAATATATAAACACAACTTTAGTCCCCATAGGTATTATATCTGGAATAACCATGATATTTGTTATAAAAATAAATCTATATTCTTTCCTAATTGGTTTAGGAACAATATTTGCTTGGTTTCTCAACTTTTTAATAATAATGGTCATTTACTCTCTTATTCTGAGTTCTTAAGTAAATACTGCATTCCTATAACCCCACGAGAGTTTGCCATCGTTATGGACGCAATTCCCAGTGGAACTATTACCCTTTTAAAAAACTCTCTTTATTCTGTTCTCCCTGTTACCTCATTAATTAATGTTTGTGAAACAGTGATTGGGAAAATTTGTTTCTCGCATAACCCTTCTCTCAGAAATAGAAAGATTCGGCATCTTTTTCAGAATGAAATAACCTCTATTCCTCATGTCATATTTCACTGGAGTAATTTATTTTATGACATTCCTTGGAAGATTGTGTGGTCTTTACCCAACAAATTTCTAATTACAAATAAGGTTAAAGAGGTTTCCTTCAAATTGCTACATAGAGTTTATCCAGTGAATGTTTATATTAAAAAAATGCTTCCGGAAAAGGATCCCCTTTGTTCCTTTTGCAGAATACTAGATGAATCTGTAGATCATCTTTTTTGGGAATGTGCCCATATTAAGATTTTTTGGAAAGAATTCAGTTTATTTATACGTGTATCTCTTTTATATAATTTTTCTTTGTCATACAAGGATGTTTTATTTGGTTTTTATCATGTTGATAAAGTTAAAGATAAATATTTTCTAATAAATCTGTTTATTTTACTAGCAAAATTTTTTATACATAAATGCAAATTTTTGTCTGTAAAGCCCCTTTTTCTTATTTTTTGTAAAGATTTGAAATATTATTTAAATACAATCTCTACCTCCAGCAATGTTAAAGCTTTAAAATCCGTAACACTATGTGAATCTTACAATATTCTCTCTTTTTTATAATACTCAGATGACTGCATTGTATGTGATCTTGTAAACATCACTGTGACCTTGCTTTAAATCTAAAGTGCTTTTTGTAATTCATATTCCCCCTGGCATATTCGTTAGTTTGTAATTTTGTTTTGTTCTGTTCTCTACCTTTGTTGTTGAAGGTTTGTACCTTTTCTGTAAATTTCTGTATTGTTGAACGCTTTAATAAAAAAAAAAAAAAAAAAAAAAAAAAAAAAAAAAAAGAAGCCACAAGTAGGCGCGGCCAACCGTCGCCATTTTGTTCGCGCGTCATCGCACCCACGGCGGGACACCAAACAAGGGCAAAGAGGCGGAGAGTGGGCGGAGCTTGCTTACACCTGGCAGACAGACTTTACTTTGGGAGAAACGCTTGATACTTTATTACCTGCGACTCGTTTGTGTTCTGACCACATGTGCTTGGCTGTACACTATATCAGTAAAGTGTTTAGACTTTCAAAAACACTGTTGTAATAAATTGAGCCACTAAACATTGCTCTTATGACGTTTTTCTACAGGAGGTAAACACGAAATACTTCCAAACACTTCAGATATAGTGTGTGTTAGTAAATGCAAGACTATTGATGAATTTCAGCATAACACTGTATGACAACGCTACAGATGACTGTTCTAGAGCCTACAGCTAATCAATCTGTCACATTCTGGAGTGCTTTACGGGTCTAAAGAAAAATAATAATGATAAATGATCTTAAATAAAACAAATACATTTATAGAGATGGTATACAAGTATATAACTTTACTCACATGGGAAACGAGGCCACGTGAATGGTTTGTGAGCACAATTAAGTGCACACAGCATCCCATATCATCTCATAATTGTAAGAAATAAGTCCAAAAGGCAGCTGACTGTGTAAAGCCACATAAAACAACACAAAAATACGATGAATATGCCGAGATCAGTGGCTAATCTGCCGGACTCAGCTGAGGTGAAGTGACGGCGACCAGCGATACCTAGCTGTCACTCAAGTGGCCACGCCCTTAATTATGCAAACTTAATATAACCTAATATAAAGGAAATGGATGAGTTATAAAAAAATTCACCCCCCTCACAGTTGTCATGGAGGGTAATAATAGCTATGTGAACCAAAATCGTTCTTTGTACCAGGCTGTAAACACCTTTTTTCTGCTGTAAAGTTGGCCATTCTAACAGTGGGCTCAATTGCAACTTGCTCTATTATGGAGCCAGGACTAGCGGAATTTTGATGAATTGCAGTTTCAGTTACTTCCGTATTGGCCTCCCGAGGGAGAGCGGGAGGTTGCCGCTTGGTGAAAACGCCTTTAGTTTATACGCTTTTTTAAAAAAAGGATTAGTTTACAGAAGGGCTTTTTAGGCTTGAAATAGTTAATCTTTGTTATTGTAAATTAAAGATAAATGTAATTCTCTGTTATCTTGCTTCATGATTCATTCAGTTTGTTTCTCAGTTACTTAAAGACTTTTGTGTCCTTGTTTTTTTCTTTTTTTTTATTATTATTTATGTTTCCAGTATTTAATTGGAGCTATTCGACAGTGCATGTGGAAAGTATTCATTTTGGTATATGAATCACTGCCAATACTTTCTGAATTCACTGTAAATTAGAAATTGTGAAATATTCAATACCGGCCCAATGGAAATACGTACTGCAGTCTACATTTTTGTGAAACCACAAAGAAATTCTAGGAAAAAAAAATCACAGTAGGAGTAGTATGTTGTTATGGCAGCATGTTAAAAGAGGTTAAATCAATGTGTCTCATTCACTAAACATGAAATGTGTGCAAGGACATTTTCTCCTCAAATGGCTGTTCAGTCGATTTAGATTGCTGCGAGCCTTTATTGGCTAATGCAACTTTTTGAAGTTGCACATTTTTCTGGTTTTCACCTCTGACAACAAAACGTCACATTCATTATTCTAAGTTATTAGTCTTTTGCTTCTATTGAATGTTTTTTTTTTGTCAGGTCTAAAAACAGTTCTGTTTTTCTTTTTTTTCTTCTTTATTTGTTTCTCTTTCTTTAATTTCCTTCATTTTTTTCGTACTATGGAAGTCAATGGTTACCATTTTCCAACATTCTTCAAAATAACTTGTGAACAGAAATGCTTGAAACCACTTGTGGGTGAATAAATAGTGAGTAAAGTTCATTATTTGGGTAAACTATCCCATTAAAAATAACTTATTTATTAATTAAATAATTCTTTGGGTGTGATCACTAATTACATACACTACCGGTAAAACATTTGGGGTCAGTCTTTTAAAAAAATTATTAATTCATAATAATTATTTAATTATTTAAATAAAATTATTCTGTTCATCAAGGCGGTGATGTAAAAATGTAAATGTAAAAATGTTAAAGTGTTAAATACTTATTTATTACATATTTATTTATTACTTATTGTATGTAGTTTCAAATGAAATTATTACTCCAGTCATTATTGCTTTTATTACTATTTTACCATTACTATAATAATAATAATAATAATAACAATAATAATTCATATTAGAGTGATTTGTGAAGGATCATATGACTCTGAAGACTGCAGTAATGAAGATGAAAATTCATTAAAATAACTGGAATAAATTATTAAATTATAATTAAATTATAAGCTACTTTTTACAGTTTTTGCTGTATTTTTGGTGAAATAAACAAAGCCTTGGTGAGCAGGATGAACTTATTTAAAAAAAATTAAAAATCGTACCGACCCCAAACTTTTGACCTGTAGTGTACATCCAAATATTGTGGGGGTCATGAAAGATTTATGAAATATGATCAGAAATGCTAATTCTCTTTGGCAACTTAAAAATACAACTCTGGCGGGAAATATAGAGTATTTGTGCGTTGGTGTGTTGCGTGGATGTGGAGAATTCATCATTCCTAAATTCCTCCACCACAATAGCTAAATGGCGTTGAAGTGATTTTAATCTTCTGCATATGAATGCATTTCACTGTTTTTCTTCACAGCTTTTTCCTGTTAAAAAGCAACAA
The DNA here is from genome assembly GCF_903798145.1 of Danio aesculapii. NCBI lineage: Eukaryota > Metazoa > Chordata > Actinopteri > Cypriniformes > Danionidae > Danio > Danio aesculapii. The sequence goes on along the minus strand of NC_079440.1, from coordinate 30,224,411 downwards.
AATAGACCCACTTTGCCTCCTAATGGTTTATATTATTATGCTGTAGCAGCTTAGTGCTTCTTATCTGGATCTGCCAACATAAGCTGACATTCCTTTGAGCTGTTGATTGTGCTGGATTCTCGTTTGCTGTTTTCCTAGAACTCTAGAGGTGGAGGGGAAGTGTGATTGTGTTTGAGGAATGTGAAATGTGCAAGAGAGGGTGTGCCAACTTTGGAGGGTCATAACCGAGGCCTGTTGTACATACAGGGGTCTGATTTCTCTTGCTGTACTGAAGATAGGGGCTTTTGCAGCAGGGAATGCCTGTTTACATTTTTACTTGGTGGATTGACGCAAACTCGAGAAATGTTTTGGTTTTGAAGTCCTCTTAAAAATGTGGTGGTGGGGTAAATTTGTGGATTTGCTGTAGAGTGTGTGAAAATGAGTGATCTAGATTTGTTCTTATTTGGGCCTGTGGTGTAGACTTGGCTCCACAAGGCATTCAAAGTGCGATGTGTAAACAACTGACCTTTTTCTCCACATGCCAACTTGTTTGCATGGTGTATGAGTGATTGTGGCTTGTCACAAGACCTGCAACTAAATTTATTGAGTTTGTGAATTCTGTCCTCGAAATATAAAAACGCTTGAGTTTATTTATACATTTTAGTTTGGGACATTGTAACTGTTTATTCTGTTGATGCAAGATATTTTAAAATGTATATGTATATTTGTATATAAAAACAAGTCCGAAGGTCCAAAGATCTTGCATTGATGATGGAAGAGTCTGTTGTGCAAAGTCTTCTCCAGCACATCTGAAAGATTCTCAATAGGGTTAAGGTCTGGACTCTGTGTTGACCAATCCATGTCTCATGCTCACTGAAATCGTTTGCAATTTGAGCCCAATGAATCCTGGCATTGTCTTCTTGGATTATGTCTGTACCATTAGCGAAGAAAAAAATTCATTGATGGAATAACCAGGTCATTCAGTAAATTCAGGTAGTCAGCTGACCTCATTCTTTGGGCACATAACTTTGCTGAACCTCGACTTGACCAACTGCAGCATGCCCAGATCACAACACTGTGTATGGCAGGCACTTCATAGGGTTGTGACGCTAGGCACAAGACGGGTTCATCACCTTGCCTCTCTTCTTACCCTGATGGTCCATGACTCTGGAACAGGGTAAATTTGCACTCAGGCCTTATGACTTTTTTCCATTGCTCCAGAGTCCAATTTTTATGCTACCTAAGAAATTGAAGCCATTTTTTCCAAATAGCCTCACTGACAAGTGGGTTTCCTAAAGCCTTTCTCATTGTGTGTGTGGAAATGCTCTTACTCTTACTAATTCTGCTGGTTTTTGTTTTGTTTGTTTTGTTTTTTTTAAGATTTGATTTCACCAGATCACCAATATCTTGATCATTCAAGATTTTTTCCTATCCCGTTTATTCTTGGAAGATGATGGTTCCTCACAATCCTTTCAGTTTTTAATAATGCGTTGGACTGCTCCTAACCCAATTTTAGTAGTTTCGGCAATCGTCTTAGATGATTTCTTTGCTTAATGCATGCCAATAATATGACCCTTCTGAAACGTCTTCCGATATTAATAAATGAGAAGTTGCTCTCTGCATCAAATAGGATTAAATAACTAATGCAGTAATGTAATCATCCATGCTGTAATTATCCAATTGGATGCTCTTACCAACTTGCTTAGTTAAATCCAGGTTCTTAGGTTTTGTAGAACATAACGGATTAATTTGCCTGTTCACAATCCAATGGGAATTGTTCAAATCATATGTGACTCCATGTCATCAATATACCATGTAATCAGGACAAACCCCAATGGAACCTGACCATAAGAATCCCTAAATTAAATTTATACCTGAATGTTTGCTATGTTGACTACAAAAATGTATGACATTTGTAGAATTTGAAAAGAGCAGACACTTTTTCCACGTCTGCCAGTGGCCAATTACTTGGAATTTTTGTTTTGTTTTGACCAGCCTATTTATTAAACAGTAAATTACAGTATTAACAGTAAACTAGCAAACATATTTACAGGTTATTATTATTGGTTTATTAAATTTTATTATCAAATTATTAGAAATTGGAACAAATCAGTCAAGAGAAGTCATTATAATATTATTGTTCTATAAGTGTATTAATTTTTAATGAAATTTTATTTAATATTAATATTTTATAATAACTGCAAAATAATCCTTCTTTTTTTTGTTTTCAAAGACAAAACAATGGCATTTTAATCCAGCCAAAAATAAACATTGTAAACCGCTCAGACTTTCAGAACTTGCAGAGACTGAGCTTTTGTGGGTCATTTAAAGTGAACTGAGCCACTGTATTTTTGGTTTGGACAGTATTCCTCGCATTGGGGTGGAAAAGAGACAAGAACAAATAGTTTTTGTAAGGTGATATCTTACATCACATTAAATGTAAAACATGAATGCTAATTGAGTTTCCATGTCACCTTTGGGAAATAGCATTGTAAAAGCTGGTTAGTTGTGGTGAAGTTATTGGTTAGCATGTAAACCAACGGCTATCTTAATAAACAAAATGTTGATAATTTTCAACAAGTTCAAGTACACATGCTCAATGTAGTAAACCAGTTATTGTTAACATCGTCAATCAGTTGAATTAATCTCCCACGTTTCTTTTTTTCAAATGTCGTCACTAATGTAACAAGAGAACTTGTACATTGTGTATATAATGATGTTTATTTAAGGTGGAGGCTCCATGTTGAATGGAGGGTTCATCCCTAAGTAGTATAGAATTACTAATGTCAGAACAGTAGATTGAGCCATGATCAGCCTTGTTGCCCAATGTATTATTGCTGTCATACCTGGAATGTGGTTGATCACTGTTGTAGCTGCTGTTTTTTTTTTTTTTTTTTTTTCTTCTTCTTCAGTTCTTGCATTAAGGAGGATACTTTTAATAATGCTGAATGATAGTCAACAGTCTCAAGAGAATTCACGGAATGCTTGTTCTGCATTCCAAACTGTTAAAACTGGAATTATAAAGCGTTCTCTGTTCTGTTTTTGACTCAGGAATTTCTCTTCCTATACTTGCGGGAGAATCTGCTCTGTAAAATCTATATTCTTATAGCATAGTATAATCATTTGGATGCTTTGAAACTCCTTTCATGTAGGGATAAGCTTACATTTTACCCTATTTAATTACAGCCTAAAGAATTCCACAGATTTTTCAATCTCTGTAAAAGAAATAAATAAAGAGAGAGAGAGAGAGAGAGAGAGAGAGAGAGAGAGAGAGAGAGAGAGAGAGAGAGAGAGAGAGAGACGAGGGATGCATAAAAATGCTTTGGATGCCAGTGCATCAGGCAGAGTGTATTGATGAAATGTAGCTATGTTTCATATTGCCACAAAAGTGGCTAATTCCTAAAAATTGTAACCACAAAAAGTCAAGACAACAAATAGTTTTATGTTGCTTTACTTATTTGAATATGTTAATCAGGTTTCAACTAATTTTTTTTAAGTTATACAAAGTTGATGTAAGTTAAGATGACTACAAAAGTTAATTTGATTCAACTAAATTTATAAAAATTTAATGCAGCAAGAATTCTTTTACAGTGTATGATTTCATTCATATAAAAAGTACAATTCTAAAATGAAGTCATTCCCCCAAACCCCAGCCCTAACCCTACCCCTCATTGGGGCAGGAGACAATTGTACTAAAATCTAGAAACGAGATCTTGAAAATTAATACGAATTAGCCACTGAATCAAAAAGTTAAAATTACTATGAGATTGCATTGATTTGGTGTTGTTCTCCTCATTAATTACACTGTTATGATAGAAAAGAGTCTAGGGGTGACAAATTGAGGGTGTACTCACACTAGGCACAGTTGTCTTGAACCATGCTCAGGCACGATTGTCCCCACTATTCACACTACAAGCGTACTGCGCCAAAGCCCAACTGAACCACGCTCTAGCACACCTCTTGCAACCAGGCAAGGGCCAGGCAACCAAACCGTGCCTGGGCGTGATTCGGAGCACTCACACTTGTCAAACGAACCGGGAAATGCGCCCAGGCATGGTTCAGATAGCCCAGTGTGATTGCACCTTGAGAGCTCTTATCTCATCCATAGCAAGAAATGATCCCACATAAGGATGGGTACCGAAACTCTGTACTTTATCGGTAGCGGTGCTACATAAAAAATGACTGAAGTATCGATAAACTCTGACGTTAACGGTTCTGCTATTGGTACTGGAGAATTATTTAAGCAATTATTATTATTGGTACTGAATAAACATTACTTACAATAGCATAATTTAACTCACCAACCTTTTCTAATTAGCGATATTTGATATTCATCTGCACAGTTGGTAATCTCACAGGAGAAATGCTCATGTTTCCGGCGAGCGCATCAAGTATAAAAGCCTTCACAGTTCTCGGCTGTGCGTGCACACTCAGCGGAGGTTTGTGCTAGGCGCGCACGCACACTGTACGTAATCTTGCGGAGTGAACCAAATGGGTTCCCGAGTGGACAGCGACAATACCCGTTGCAACAAATGCAACCAGTTGTTTTCTTGCATGTGTGGAAACACAAGCAATCTGGCTAAGTGAAAGTATCTTTCAAAAGTGCATTAACTGCAAAAAGACTTCCGACAATGTGTCCAGCAAAGCAACAAAGTCCAGGATCATTCAACTTTATGCAAATGAGGAGTTTTATTTTTCTTCTTGCCAGAAACAGCCAATACAAGCATTAGTAGAGCTCACATGATCCTCTCTCAGTTCCTCTAGCAGCCTGTTGTATTCTCTGTGCTGTAGACGTACTGTACACAGACCCTTGTCTTTAGGGGATTGCACACCAGAAGCACCACGACACGCGCACATTACAGTTTCAGTATTTAACAACAGACGTGCACATTCGAATGTTGTTTAATATGAAAATATTCAGATGGTGCTCTGTGGCGCGGCAGAAATATGAACAGTGTCCTGAGTCAAAGCTGGGCGCCGCAGAAAGCTGCTGACTTGTGGCACTGGTGTGCATACCCTGATAGAAATCTATGTTTAGAATTCTAAAATGCATTGTGTTGGGTGGCATGTCGCTGAGCGACGCATTCGGTGTTATGAAGCAGAGGTGGTTACTTCCACAATGACAGAGAACAGAGCAATTAAGCATTTTATGTTCTGATTGCATTTTTATTTTGTGTTTTCCCTGAACAATGTTTATAAGTAAACTGATTCTCTCTCAGTGAATATCATCATAAATATTACCTCAGCAACCTCAAGGTAGGAAGGCCCACTAGCAACTTCAATGGCCCTTCTGGGTGACAGGCAGCTACAAAGTCGCTTTGCTGCGTAAATCATATTTATTTGTACAATCGCTCACCTCCCAGTTAGGAGTTGCAAATATGCTTCCTTTATAAAAGCATAGGCACTTTCCTGACAGTACGTAAATAGTTATGTTTCGTCCTCTAGAGATTGTGGTGGTAGGTCCACATGGAGAAATGGAGGCATTTGTGGAATCCAGCTTGACAGCAGGAGGCCTTACAATAGGAGTGAAAATGTTAATGTGTGCTCAAAGCCTGTAGACTCCTACTGGGTTAATGGCCAATCAGATTCTCTCTTATTCAGCCCTGTTTGATCTTTTATAATGCAGGAACAGATGGGGTCATTGGAATTTATGCAGCGTTTTTCATGCCATCTCGGTACTTATAGCCACATACCATTCACAGTGTTGAAATTCAGAGAACTCATTGTAAAATAGCAGCGGGGTGAAGCACATTCTTTTGTGGAGACGGAGATGTGTTTTTCATCATATTTGAGGCCCTTCTCCAAAGTTTCCCCATTCCTGACATGTTTTATCTTTCTTTCTTTCTCTGTCTGTTTATTTATTTTCCCAGTTTTAGTCGTGTATTGTTTTTATTGGCAAGCATTTGAAGCACAGCTATGTACAAATAATGTTAATGTACATTACATTTAGTCATTTAGCAGGCACTTTTGTCCAAAGCGACTTACAAATGAGAAGGCATTCAGTGATTTAACAAGAATGTAAATATTAGAAAATAATATAAAATTCTAAAATGTCAGTAAAAATAACAATAGACAAATAATTTTACACATAAACATGAACAAAAGTACAATTTTGTCATGTAAAAATTTCAGGTTTGTGGTTTTATTTTATTTTCACAAGATCTTTACTAAAACTGTTTTTATTTGGTCAAAAATTGGCTTTGAAACTAAATTCCCCTCAGAAAATGTTAGTAAATTTCATGTTGAATTGACACGTTGTTTTATTCAGGTAATATTTTATAGTGGAAACAATTGTTTTGAAACATCTGTATGACAGAGGATGCTGTTGTAAAGGCTGATTTCAATGATAATCAATAGTTTAATCATAATTGTGAATATAAGCTCTGAAATTTTATTTAGAAATTTTATAGTAAATTAAAGTAATGTGGTGAAATCTTTTACAATAACCTTTTTTAATGTAAGGGTTTTCAGCAGCCATTACTCTAGTCTTTAGTTTCAGATATTTAGAAACTATTGTAATATTCTGATTTGGTGCTCAAGTACACAATTAAACATTAAAAAATTGGGATCTCAATTCAAGCCCGTGCAACATGAATGATAAATGATAATGATTTGCAAATGTTTTTCAATCCGTCGAAGCGCTGCGCTTAAATCTGTCTTTGGTCAAGAGATTCAGTTTTTAAACTTTTTCAGTTAGTTACAAACAATGAAATAACACAGAAGTTCTGGGAAAATAGTTTATTGTTCAGATATAAACACTGATGATTATTGTAAAGATTAAAATCCCAGTTTAATGGAACTTAACACTGGTGAATGTTGTAGCAATAACATTGTGTAACCAATGGGTGGCGACAAACAACCATCAAAATTATGTCACTGAATAGGTTTTTAAAAATGATACATCTACAGTTGAAGTCCGAATTATTAGCCCCCTGTTTATTTTTACCCTAAATTTCTGTTTAAGGTTTCCCCTACAAGTCCAAAGACATGTGGTACAGGTGAATTGGGTATGCTAAAATTGACCGTAGTGGATGAGTGTGTGTGTGAATGAATGGCCGTGATTTCAACGGAAAAAAAACTGTAAAACCGCTACAGTAAAAATCCATAACCTGGTTAACGGTATGTTTCCTTAAAATATATGGCAAATACCCGTAAATTGACTTTCCCAGAATTCCCTGCATGGCACATCACTTTTTATGCTTTTTGTTGACATTATTATGGATCTTTTTAGTTGTTTCCCCCGTCAGTTATGTACATTGGAGATTTATGTTACATCTAATATTGATTAACAATGTTTATTTCATGACTTTAATTTAATGCGTGTTATCATACTGTGTTTAGTAGTTGTGTGAATGACACTGAGCACCTTCTATATACTGATACACTTTTCTACTTTTGGGAAAAGTTGTTTGTGAGCATTGGTTCATTATGTAATTTACTCATCACCACCAGTATATGGCTGTGTTAATGTGTCTAACTGTGTAACAAAAGATAGATATTGGTAATTCAAAATACATACATATTACATCTATAAATTAATAAAATACGGTAGTTTACTGTAAAAATTAGAAATTACTTTTACGGTTTGTACTGTATTTTTAACGTAAAACACTGGCAGCTGCCATTTTTTACCGTAAATTTATGGATTTATTTTTTACAGATGTTTCCTAGTGATGGGTTGCGGCTGGAAGGGCATGCACTGTGTAAAACATATGCTGGATCAGTTGGCGGTTCGTTCCGCTGTGGCGAAACTGGATTACAAAAGGGACTAAGCCGAAAAGAAAATTAATGAATAACTGTACAAGATTTCTATATTTAGCATTATCAGCAACAGTAGCAAATATCCTTTTTCCGTATTGAAGATTGTCCTTTTTTTCAGCTGGTTCTTTCTTGATTTTTATTTTTATTAAAATTACAGGTTCTAATTTACGTTTGTTAAAACCAGTGGTTTTTGCAGTAATATTTTTGTGTAAATGAAACGCAATTGACATTTGTCTCCTCACTTTTTTGCTGATCCGATAAATGGTCCAATCCGGGACTCAAAAACCATAGTGTGATCCAAACCATGAGATTTGTGATCCATTACACCACTAATGTATATCATTATGAAAGTTATTCTAAAAATAAATCAATTGTATTTTTTATGCTAAGTAAGCTTAAATGGAACTACAACACTTAGATGTGCCAATTGGACATGCCAATATTCAATAATACAGTACATTGCAATGATGAAAATTCATGATATTGTTATTGTGGGAAACTTTAAAGCACTGTGAATACTTATTTATCATTTAAATCTTTTTACCAGTTTTGTTAAGTATTGACAATACACAGTCACTGCTCTTGGTGTGTACGAACCTGAAGACTACATGTCAAAACTGTACAAATGAGCATATGTTTAGTGATGTGAATTCAGTGTTTCTTGTGTGTAATGAGCAGGTGTGAGATCGTTCTTATCTCGGCTGCTCTCATTTGTGTCCTGAGAAAACTCCAGGCCTGTGTATGACATCAACCGCTCCATTGCACCCCTGACGAGGGCTATCTGAGGGTCAAATGAGCCTCCTGTCCCGACTGATCAACACACACACATGCACTCACATTCTCTCTCTTTCACATACATGCACTCTTTTTCACGCACACACACACACACACACACACACAATCAGAGGATGTTACAGGTCCTGCCCTACAATGAGTCTTCTTACCTTACTGGCATTTAGGTTTAAAATGTACATTTCTACAGTGGCCGGCATAAAGGAAATGATTAACAGATTTCTCAGAAAAACATCTATGTCACTTGTTAATGAATACTTTCTATGGTAAGCCACAAGATATTTGTGCAAGCCGGTTTAATTGGTTTTACATTAGATTATTCGCTTTCAAAGTCAAAACTAGAAGTAATCCAATAAAAAATGATCACTTTCCAAAAATAAGTACACCAAAGTATCTATTACAGTTTTTCTTGTTTGCTTTGACCTGGATAAAGAAACTAGGATCCGCTCCATTTTACTCATCACTATCCCAGCAGAGCAGAAGACGTCTTGCAAATGTGTAAACCCTTTCTCATTGGATTGATACATTTTCCCCAACATTTTCCAAAACAGTTAACACAGATGTTATTCAAGCAGTCCAAACATTGTTTTAGCTATGGTTACCATCCATCTCTAACTATTAGAAACTATCAAGATCAGTATGAAATCACTGATTTCAATCTTCAATTAGCAATCAGTCCGCAAATTTTATATAAAAAGGTGGCCGGTCTGTGTTGTTCTTTGCCAGCATGGATGGATGGATGGATGGAGGTCAATAGTGGCTATGTCTTCTACTCTGATAGATTTGACTGTATTTTTGGTTTACGTGTGTTTTCTCTAATATTTACAGTATTTTATTATTTCTGTCTGTTTTGTTTTTAACAGTATTTCAGTTTTCAGCCACAGTTTGAAAAAATGCCATGAATTCAATATAAATTTAATCAAAGCATTTCTTATTCTGGATCCAATTCTATGCAAAAAGGCAAATTTGACAGTCCAAGTAGAAAAACAACAAACGGCATGGGCAATAGGCTACAATGATAAGCAATGGTGCACTGATTCACACTGAGTTTTGTATTTTGTTGTCCGTTTGATTGATTAAAAGAGCTCAAATACTTGTTTGCAAGTTGCGTTGTTTGAAGGTAAAATTAGCTTTTGTTACATATTTTAAATGTTTTGACACGGTTAGAGCATTTTGCAAGCAAAATGTGTCATTTTGACCATCAGTGGCGCTGTTTAGGCCTGTGTGTTAACTGTTTTGAAAATGGGGAGTTTCAGTTGATGGCTGCATCAAAGCAATCAAGAAAAACTCTAAGACAAATATAAAACAATATTTTTTTAGGGTCTTTTGAAAACCTGTAACCATTGATTTCCACAGTATTTGGTTTTCCTACTATGGAAGTTAATAGTTACAGGTTACATTTTATCTTATTTTGTGTTTGACAGAAAAATAACTCATAAAGGTTTGGAACCACTTGAGGGTGAGTACATAGGATTTTTGGGTGAACTATCCCTTTAAATGTTTTGTTTTTCTTATCCTGAAGATGTTAGGCAATCACACTGTTATTTTATTGAATATAACAAGTTATTAGCCCCCTTTTGAATTTTTTTTTATATATATTTCTCAAATGATGTTTAACAGAGCAAGGAAATTTTCACAGTATGTCTGATAATATTTTTTCTTCTGGAGAAAGTCTTTTTTTTGTTTCATTTCGGCTAGAATAAAAGCAGTTTTTAATTTTTAAAAAACTATTTAAAGGTAAAAATTATTAGCCCCTTTAAGCTATATTTTGTTTCGATAGTCTACAGAGCAAATCATCGTTATACAGTATCTTGCCTAATTACCCGAACATGCCTAGTTAACCTAATTAACCTAGTTAAGCCTTTAAATGTCACTGTATAGTGACATTTATGTAAGCTGTATAGAAGTGTCTTGAAAATTTTCTAGTCAAATATTATTTACTGTCATCATGGCAAAGATAAAAAAAAAATCAGTTATTAAAACTATTATGTTTAGAACTGTGTTGAAAAAAGTATTCTCTCTATTAAACAGAAATTGGGGGAAAAAATAAACAGGGGGCTAATAATTCTGACTTCAACTATTTAAACTGGTTTATAAATATGCAACAATATATATGTTTACTACATATTTGCTGAGAAATTGAGATTTTCAAAGAGGTGTTTGCCATTTGTTTTTGCCTCTGTGTATGTGTTTGGTGAGTGTTATATGTGTATTTCCTCATTCTTATGGCTGACTGGTCATCTTTCCTTTGTGTTTTTTTGTCTGGAGCTTCACTGGTGTTGGTGAAGTTTCTCAGTCTCAGCATTCCTCTGCTTACTAGTAAGATGTTTGTTCAGTTGCTCATATGTTTTCTCAGGTTGCAACCTGTGGCTGTGTAGGTCAAAGAATCTTCAGAAAGAGGCGGCTTGTACTAATGTGTCAAAACACAAAATTAGCTATTATGGCACTATCTTTCACGTTTAAAGAGCTGCGATGTTCTCTAACAATAAGTTTGGTTTTGATATTTTGGGAATGATTAATTATTTAATTTTTATTTACATTCATATATTTAATAATAAATGGTAATTTCTTAGCAAATTCGTCAATCAATTTTTCGCTTTCATTTACCACACTTTTTTCAGTCATGTCGAAATAATTGTCTATAATAATTGTCTATTTCAGTAGTGTATACACTTATGCCAGTGTCATGACAATGAAGCTTTGTTGACTATACTGCCAAACTTTTTGTTTTGTCTTTTGTTTTGTCATATATATTTATTTTTTATTTATTAACTCAAATTAAAATTCATTTAATATATATTTTTTATTATTTACTAATTTAATTTAATTTTGTTTAGTTTTTTGGTTTTGTTATTAATTAAATTAAATTTTATTAAATTAATTTATTACTTTATTGCTGTATTTCATTTGTGAAATTTGTTTTTTATTTTATTTATATACATATATTAATTTTATTTTAAAAATATTTAATACATAGAACAACAACACGTCATAAAATAGTAGTGTATTTAATATAATTTTGTTATTGTGTGATTTAAATGAACAGATTGATACAAATATCTTTAATCACCTTTGTCGCCCACATTTTATTTATTTAGTTGTTGTTTGCTTGCTTGTTTATGGTGATGATGTAATTCCAATAGCTCTTACATCATGTTTATAGACTTGTTTGAGCATGTGTGTGTGTGCGTGTTAAAGAGTTGACGTGGAAGGGAATGTAGATCATGTCAGGAAGACGCTCACCTGACAGATTTCCAGCCTTCTTTATGTTTACAGCTCCATACTTCCCTCTTTAGTCCGGCTCATGCCTAGTAAAAAATAATATGAGGAAAATCATGATCTTAAGAGCTTTTTTTTATTATCTCTTATCTTCCCCTTTCTTCTTTTTTCTGTTATTACGTTTGTTCTCTTTTAGTCTAACACAATCACTAACTGAGAAAAACAATCCAGGACAATGTTGGTTTGCTCTCATCTCAGTTTACACACCAGATCAGCCGAGCTGAAGAGCAACAGATATTTGCCAAGACAAAAATGTGGAAATTCAGGTTCAGATGCAGGCAGTGTAGACAGAGGGAAAAACACATCTTCGTGCTGGCTATAAAGAGTTAGTTAGTCACCTGGACATCAAAAGACCCATGGAAGTGTTTTGAAAGAAACATATTATTTTATTCAGAAAACATGGAATTAATAGCTTTAAAGTAACAGATAAATCTTCTACATAAAATTTGTAAACTGTTTCTTTCTACAAAAGATTTGTAAACTGTAAAAAGTGAGTAGTTACTTTTACTTTACAAATAAACCTTAAAAGCAACAAGTTGAAAAAAAAAGTGAGTTAATCTGTTGTAACTTGTATCTAAAAGTGAGTAAATCCATCGGAACTGATTTAATCTGTGTAATTATGTGCATTGATTATTTACTTAATAATGTTAAGGCAACGCAATGTACTCACTTTTTATGTAAAGTTGAGTAATCTACTTTTACCGCATATTAAAAAACAAATGAAGTCATATATAAATAAATGCTTTATTTACTTTATATTTTTCAAAATATAAAAACAAGACAATTTTCACTCAAACAAATAGGCAGCAGAATTGTTTTCAACATTAATGATAATAATAAGAAATGTTTCTTGATTAGTAATTCTCTTTACTACTCGTTGTCTTACCTAAACGTGATGCCGTAACACATGATAAAAGCTGTCTTTCCCATTAAAATCTAACCATCCCTGGTGGCGACTTGCAAAATTTCTATTTTAGAAAGGCTTTCTGCGACTACATAGCTAAACAACGACAATGATCACCTCAGGTACAGATTATGTGCTTTTTGCGGTGTTAAATGCTACTAATGTGAGTTTGAACAATTTTTTAAATGACATTTCTTGCCATACTGCACTCAAAAAATGGTTGTTTAAACTAATTATGTAAAATGAGGTGAACCACACAATTCTTGAGGGTTTTTTAGAACAACTTAATTGATATATGTTCAATCCACTTAAATTTGTGAAAACTAATAAATTAACAATTCCTTCATGTTGTCTCAACACAAATCGATTGTGTGGAACCCAGCATTTGTTTTTACAAGAAACAGAAAATAGCTCAGATCTTATCAACTTGATAAAAAACGGTTTGAAAATGAAAGTCGGAACTTTGACTATGTTATTAATAACAATAATATACATTAACCCTGACCACATTTCTGGGAGTGCAAAATCTTTCGCTGGAATCTTACCTCATTGCATGTAGTTAGCACAGTATTAAAATGATTTCTGTAGGAACATGTGACATTAAAGACTAGAGTAATTATCCTGAAAAAAGTTTTGATGTCATATTAATAAAATTAATTGCACTTTTTTTTTTGTTATTCTTTAAGAAAACTAAAATTGTTATTTTAAAATGTATCATGGATTGTTAAATATCTTCAGATATTGGTCAAATGTTATAATAAAGTTTATTGGTTAACAACAGTGCCGTTAAAATAATATTTACTTCATTATTAATTCATTATTGTCGTCATTGTTAGCTAAAATTAAGTTAACAATAATAAAATGTAATGTATTTTAATATATTTAATTGGTTAACAAATCTAACCTAATTGTAAAGTTTTAGCAACCAAATCTTACTCACAAAAAATGTTTTGACATATAGTACAATACTTACTATATTTTCAACATTGAAAAATTCTTGACATTTGACTGTAATTTAAGATTATAGAACACTTTTTTAAAAATCTAAATCTTCATGTTAATAAGCAAATTAATACAATTAGTTGTTAAAAATAACACTTCTTATGTATTCAGTTCAATTTATGTTTATTTCTATAAAGCTTTTACAATGTAGATTGTGTAAAAACAGCTTAACGTAGAAGTTGTATTAAATTGAAAATGTGTCAGTTCATTTTCAGTTCGTTTTCAGAGTTGAAGTTCAATTTAGTCTAGTTCAGTTTGGTTTTTACTGCTGAAAATCCTAATTTAATTAATTTAATTAAGATAAATTGAAAAAAAAAACAAGGACATTAAGTAAAAGTACACAAAAATATTCCACAGATTTTTATAAATTATAATTAAAAACATTATGCTAACATACAGATTACCTATCCATATAATGAATTTATTATTATTATTATTATTATTATTATTATTTAATAATAATAATAATAATAGTAATAATAATAATATAAGAAAATAATAATGATATATTATATTATGTAAGAAAATAATAAAACATTATTATTATTATTATTATTATTTAGAAAAGCAATATAAAGAAAAGTCAAAATAGGTGTCAGCCTTTGCGTACTGTAGTCTGGATGAAAGTCTTTCAGTGAGCTGGACTGAACATGACTTTCTCATTCCAACTCATGTTTCTCTCTCCTCTTCTGTTCTTTTTTTTTTTCCCAGCCGTTTCCTCCCGCCGTCTTTGTGTGTTTGGCAGCTCATTGTCCTGAATGGCAGGAGGAGTGAGCTGCGCTCTCAGGTAACTGAGTGAAACGACGGCCTGCTGGAGTTCCTCCATGCACCACCATTACGCTCCTTCTCCTGTTCCCCTTCTGGCTTTATGTGGTTTTGGCTGGGCCGGTTGAACAGAGCCTCTGGGTATGGAGCCCCATTTCCTCCTGCCCAGTCAAATGGTAATTACACTCTTTAATGGTAAAAGGTGAGTCGGCTTTCCTTCTTCAACTTTTGTGATGTGGTTATAATGGAAGGAAGTGAAGGAGGGCTATTTAAGGGGTCCGTGTGTCTCGTGTTACCCTTGGATGGGTGTTAAGTATGTCACGTCTGTATTGTTTCATTCATGCCATTGTCATAATGGATGAGCAGGACTCTACAAAATACTAATATTCAAAACATTTAAGGCCCTCAATATCCTCTTGGTACTTTAAGGTATTTAGTGGAGTAACTTTTTAAAACTTTTTTAAACTGAATAGGTGAAATTATTCTCGTTTTCAATTTCATCTATCAAATATTAAAATGAAACTTACTAGAATTAACAATTTGCATTCAGCAGTGTTTGAATGACACAATCTCTACATCTTAATTATGGACTTATTGATTATCACTGTACTGTATTAGGTATATAAAGGTAAATAATCTGAAGTAACAAAAGGCCACATATGTCTTTGATACTAATGTCAAGAAAAAAAACTGATCTTATTTTTTTAAGAAATAAAAAATATATAAATAAATAAGTAATTTCTCACTCATTTTTCTCTTCTATGAATATATGGATTATTTTAGGACAACCATAAAATTTGAAGTGATTTTCTTCAGTTCTATTGAATGGATGTTCTTCAAAACTAGCAGCCTGTAATTTGTAATGTGGAGAATGGTGGATATTCGGATCACTAGGGCCAGACGGAATCTGCGGACGTTTTTTGCTATTTCTGCTGAAAATTTTGATAAAAATCTGTAGACTTCTGCAGAATTACTTTGGGAGTATCATAACTAAAACCTTAATATATGAAATAAAAAATTATATCTTTTTAACTTTTGTTTAATGGTTAAAATGCAAATCCAATTAGATCCACTTTATTTAGTAAACAAACAAAAGCAAGTCTGTCATATAATATATCTACTACAAGACAGAAATATTATTATATTACTGTACAAACTGCAGTGTAAATAAATCAGATGAACATTTTCATATTAGTCAATATTATTACTGTAATTACTTAAAACTGAATAAATATACATTTATACACATTTACTCAAGTAAATAACAGAATTAATGATGGGCTAAACATCTGCGGAATTCTGTGTGCGCAGATTCTGTGTGGGCCTACGGATCACAAATGGGCAATGTTAAATACAGGTAAAAATGGTATGAAACTATAAAGCTTGTCCACAATCAACCAGTTGCAGAGGGGCTCTGTTTGAAACTGAGATGATTTATTTTTTTTTGGTTGATCAGATTAGACTTAAATGCAGGCTCTGTCATTAGCAACAGGCTAGTGCAGAAATTCCATTGAAAATACTTGGGTAAAATAAATTTACATATTTTAAAGACATGAGTGGAAAAATATAATTTAATGCAGTGCTTCTTGTTTGGTCTGATACCCACTTTATATCGTATCTCAGCCAGGCAATGAAGGCAAGTTTTTAAAAAAAAATCTGATCTTAAATGCTGCGATTTTTGTATGGTATGACAATTAACTTGAAGCCCTGGGGCTGGCTGACTGAAATTAAACATCTGTGTGCAAAAACCCTATTCACTACCCTAAAAATAATGTAGTTTTTGTAATATAGCCAACAAGTTACCACACCATCTGTGAAGCTGCGTACCTTCGTATTCAAAGGAACAGAAAATGTGATATCTGGAATGGATGCGTTCAATAAACGCACTCATGAGGGGCTATGAAAAAGTAAATATACAGACCTTTTCTGATTGTTTGATATAAAACACTACCTGACAAATGTCTTGTCACCTATTTAAGTTTTAGGAACAACAAATAATAACTTGGCTTTTAGTTGATCATTTGGCATCAGAAGTGGCTTAGTTGAAAGGTAAAGGCCTCTAGATTACGCTTATTTTACCTAAATAAAATATTATCATGCTTTTTTATTTATTTAATTAGGACAGTAATGTCTGGCTTTGCTTAGACAAGCGTCTTGTCACTTAACATAAATAATGTAAAGTGTAGAATATAAAGTCATGGTGCATGCAGTGGAAAAAGAAATAATATTGTGTATGACTCCCATGAGCTTGGACGACTGCATCCATACATCTCTGCAATGACTCCAATAACCTATTAATAATGTGTATTATTAATATCACCTGGAATGGCAAAGAAAAGGTTTTTGCAGGACTCCCAGATTTCATCAAGATTCTTTGGATGCATCTTCAATGCCTCCTCCTTCATCTTATCACAGACATGCTCAATAATGTTTATGTCTGGTGAATGGGCTGGCCAATCCTGCAGCACCTTGACCATCTTTACTTTTAGTAACTTTGATGTGGAGGCTGAAGTATTAAAAAGAGCACTATCCTGCTGAAGAATTTGCCCTCTCCTGTGGTTTGTAATGTAACGGGCAGCACAAATGTCTTGATACCTCAGGCTGTTGATGTTGCCATCCACTCTGCAGATCTCTTGCATGCCCTCGTTCTGAATGTAACCCCAAACCATGATTTTTCCATTACCAAACTTGACTGATATCTGAGAGAATTTTGGGTTCATGTGGACTCTAATAGGTCTTCTGCAGTATTTGTGATGACTGCGATGAAGATTCACTGAAAAACTGTACCTTCTGCCACTTTTCCAAATGATCAACTAGAAGTCAAGTTATTATTTGTTGCTCTTACAACTGGGATCAACAACAAGACTTTTGTCAGAGGCAGTGTAAGTTTACACAATTTATGAATACTAATGAAAGAATGGAGAACAATATGGAGAGCAGCAGCAGCTTTTATTTCAGCTGCAAATCTACACAATCAGGGCTGGAAAAATAATCTTGTTGTGTTGTTTACTTTTATATAGTTTTCAAAAAGTCTTCATCGGAAAAGCATGTTTAAACAAAATGCTCACTTCCTGGGTAGTTTTGTAAGATGTAGTACATTTTGTAAAATTTCATAATAGTTCCTGTTAAGTGAAAAGGGCATGGCTATTAAAGGGAGAATGGACTTGTAAGGATTTTAGTTAGTTATTTTTTCCACAAATTAATTTAGCAAGTTTTTGTAAAAGTTTAGCTGTTATAATTGAGTATTTACTTAACTCTTGTCAATAGTTTATATCTACACATTGAGTAATCAGGCAAGAGTTGATTTTATAGAAATGGTATGTTCCAATTATTTAGAGCCGGAAATGTGTGTGCCTATATAGGATGGCTGTCATTAATAACAAGGAGGAACTGGTGGGAGGACAGCATGTTGACCAGTTTGTTGCCTCAGCTGTGAATAGAGGTAGTAGTATCTAACAGTTCTTGTTTCTGGACTCTTTTAATCACCTTTATTTTTGTGATTAATCATATTTATTTGCACATTTTACTTCCTTATTTGAATAAAAATACTTTTGTGAATGACGAATTGGTCTACAAAGCAATCGATTTGTGTTGGGACAATATGAATGAATTAAGTTCACTTAGTTTTTACAAATTTAAGTTGATTGAACATAAAACAATTAAATTGTCCCAAAAAAAAACTCAAGAATTGTGCTGTTTCAGCTCATTTTAAATAAGTCATTTGAACAAATAGCAAATCTATATTTTTTGAGTGTAGCGTTTCCATCCTGATTTTGCTCTCCTTGTGACTGCTGCAGTCTTTTTCACAAAACGTTGTACTTCTCTTATTATCATTTCACAAGTAAAAAAGCCAATAGCTATTTAACATTTGTAACATTCAATAAAACAGCAGATTAGAAATCTTATTGAGCGGCATTGTCACTAATACGTAAACATATGTAAATGTTGTTGAAATCGTTGGGAAATTGGCTGCATTACAATTGGAATAGTCTGTAAAAAATAATAAATGAATGTAAAGAGCCAATACAACAGGATGCCATTAACAAATATAGCAATATTAATATACAATACTATCTAGTGACATCTCAGTAAATATGCTGCAGGCTATAGCTACTTTATCTAGAAGGTTTTTGGCAACACTGGTGAGGAGCAGAAAAGAGAGATGGATTTAAACACCAGTTATAAACAGGAATGTGTCTCTCTCCTTTAGTTGTGATCAGATCAACTAAAATGTTTCTTAATAATGTAAACAGGGCCTGAGAAACTAAATAAAACAAAAATGACAGCAGTGAGAAAACACTACACTGGCTACTCTGCGATTTGAAAGTCAGGCTACCTCATTTTTCTAGCACTTTGCACTATCCTGTAAAACAAGCCGCTTTTATGGTATTAATTTGATAATTGGCCCAAAATAAAAATCATTTACACATCTTCAAGAATTTTCAAACCTGTATGAGTTTCTTTCTTCTGTTGAGCACACAAAAAGCACCATAAATAGATTAAAAGGATCATTTGCACATCAAACATCACTGATTACAAACTTTTGACTGGTAGTGTATGCACAGTAGAGTTTTATGTTACATGTAAAAAAAAAATCTATCAAATTTATCCTCAACCTATCTTTGTTTTATTTATTTTTATATATTCATTCACTTAACAACTCCACTTTTTCGTCCATTTTTAGATATCCTACTCAGCGTCGCCCCCTGTGGTTGCAAATAACAGTACAATGACGAGAGTGTCAAGTATGAAAGCCTCCGCAACTCGTGGCTGTGCCTTAATAACTATGACGGTAGGGTTTAGGGTTGGGGTAGGTGTAGATGTTAATATACGGTAGCTGAGAGAGCTTAACGCGCTGCAATTTCAGAAAACACATGCAATTACAAAAAACACCAGCAAATTAAGAAACGATCTTCATCAATTTGACAGCACACGTGTGGCAAATTGGTCACAACACAAACAACTGAAGAAAAGCGCTGCAAATTGATCACAACACTTGCAAATAGGAAGGTGTAGATGTTAATAACTATGATGGTGGGGTTTAGGGTTGTGGTAGGTGAAGATGTTAATAGCTGTGGTGTTTGGGTTTAGGGTTGGGGTAGGTGTAGACCTTAATAACTGTGATGATTGGGTTTAAGGTTGTGGTAGATGTAGACGTTAATAACTGTGATGACTGGATTTAGGGTTGTGGTAGATGTAGATGTTTATAACTATGATAGTTGGGTTTAGAGTTGTGGTAGGTCTACATGTTAATAACTAGGATGGTTGGGTTTAGGGTTGTGGAAGGTGTAGATGTTAATAACTATAATGATTGGGTTTAGGTTTGGGGAAGACGTTAATAACTGTGATGGTTGGGTTTAGGGTTGTCATAGGTGTACATGTTAATAACTGATGGTTGGGTTTGGGGTTGGGGAAGGTGCAGACGTTAATAACTATGATGGTTGGGTTTGGGGTTGTGATAGGTGTACACGTTAATAACTGTGATGGTTGGGTTTAGGGTTGGGCAAGGTGCAGATGTTAATAACTGTGATGGTTGGGTTTAGGGTTGGGCAAGGTGCAGATGTTAATAACTGTGATGGTTGGGTTTAGGGTTTGGGTAGGTGTAGAGGTTATTAATGATGATGGTTGGGTTTAGGGTTGGGGAAGGTTTAGACGTTAATAACTGTGATGGTTGGGTTTAGGGTTTGAATAGGTGTAGACGTTGTCAACGATGATGGTGGGTTTGGGGTTTGGGTAGGTGTAGACGTTATTAATGATGATGGTTGGGCTTAGGGTTTGGGTAGGTGTAGATGTTAATAACTGTGATGTTTGGGTTTAGGGTTGCGGTAGGTGTATAGACATTAATAACTGTGATGGTTTGGTTTAGGTGTGGAGTAGGTGTAGACATTAATAACTATGATGGTTGGTTTTAGGTGTGGAGTAGGTGTAGATGATAATAACTGATGGATACAGCGCCATCTCGCTGACAACATAGTTTTGACATGCGGGTCCCCAAAATTTCAAATTACCCCTCTTCTACAAGTTACGCCCCTTTTAAGTTATGCCCCTGTCTTGCAGTCCGCAGACAGACACTACTCGAATAAATGACCATTTAAATGGTGTGAACCATCCCATTAAACAGAGATGAATAAAACACGTATTGGTATAATTTTCCATCAGAATGACAATTTAATTTAGATTTTTTTGAGTTTTTATTTCAATCATGATTTTTTTCTGTCTGAATTGAAATGCCACAATATTTTAATGCTGAAGAAGGTGGAGCCTCAGAGCCACACCGCCTTAATTAATTTACTCTGACAAACAGTTTGGAATTCTTGAAAAAATTCTTCATTTTGACCTGATTTTGCTGTAAATAACTCCACACTGCTTCATCCTTTGATTTCGTTTGACGTATCACAGCCTCAGTGACTTGCTGTGTAACACACTGACACACCATCATTTTTCTAGTGTTAGTGTATAAAAGTTTTTGCTTGAATCACACTTTGGTTTCAGCGTAAAATAGGACAGCACTAAATATTTGTTATTCTTTGTCAATGAGTGTTTCTTAAAAACAGAGCTCTTTACCCTCCTCCTCCTCCGTGTGAGGTTTCAGTCACGTATACATTGTTGCCATTATTTCTCCCCCCTCATGTCCTCTTTTTACAAGGCGTCTGCTTCACTTCCAGCGACACAGTTTCAGGGGTCAGGCTGTGTGTGTGTTGTGTGTTAAATGCGTGTGTAGCCGGAAGCACTCGCTCCAGACGCCTGGCTGGAAAATAGCAGGAATTGCGTTCTGAAATCCCAGGAAACATCCGTAATTTCTGGCCGCATTCCTTTGCAGTTGACTGAGCTCTCTCTCTCCCCGAGAACCTCCCATCAGGAAGTGTCTGACAATGGGAGCAGAGTGCCAGAAACAGGCAGACAGACAGGCTGGACAGAGCTGGGGGCAGCCAGGGCGGGGGGATCCAGAGTCCATTCCCATTGCCCTCCTACCCTAATTCAACAAACTAATGCTTATATAACTCAAGCAATGCAAGCTACTGACATTATTAAAAAGTGTCTTTTCAAAGAACCACATAAGGATTAAGCAAATAATGAGAGTGGTCAAAAATAATGGATCTGCCTCTTTTCTGATATTTTTGATTCTTAATAGTTGAGGCGTCTGCATAAAGGGATGTTTACAAAAATGTAACAAATTTTCAAAGCCATTAAATTCTCTCAGATTCTGCTTGCATGTTTGTTCTTGCATGCCATTTTGTTAAAGACATTCTTTAAACAAACAAACACAGTGTTCAAAGTTTGGGGTCAGTATGTTCTTTTTTTTTAAAAGAGAGAAAAAGAGAAAGACTGAGAGAAATTAATTCTTTTATTCAGCAAGCACATTCAAATATAGATGCCGCTCATCAGAACCTTTAATTTAAGAAACTGAAATTTTATAAAAGGCACAGCAGCACAAGGGTTTCAACAATGATTTTAAAAATATATAAAATAGAATAGATATCACCTTTTTAAAAAACAAAAAGACATGTATACAGAATTGGGCATCAAGACCTGACAGTGTAAACGGGGCTTAAGTTTGTGCGGGGTAAATTTATTAATCCTTTTTTGACCTAACGTACGCTGTGTAACGTTATGTACTGTTTCGATGGCTTTAAATACCTGGCTAAGTTGATACTAAAATACTAGTTGATACTAAAATAACAGTAAATGATGAAGTTTACATCACATTAAACTTATCTTATATAAATGTCCATATCCTTGGCTGCATTAATAGTTTAGCTTTCATGTTTTCTTCACATTAATGTTATAGTCTCTGCTCCTGCTGACCTGGAATTAGGAGACCATCAAGTGATAATCCATTTACACTGGCAGAAACAGTAAAAATGAACAAAGAAAGGAAAGATGAATGCCACAGGGCCGTTACACATTTTATTGTTAAAGGTTTGCTGCCTTTTTCTTCTGTGGAGAAAGATTAGATTTACTGGATATGCATTTTTCAATGCCTAGAAAGGAACCAAAAACATAGTCAAAATAAGTCCATGCGATATAAGTGGTTCAGTCATAATTATATGAAGCTGCAAGAATACTTCTGTGCGCAAAGTAAACAAAAATAACTTTATTCAATGATTTATTCATGGGAGGATCATAAAGCTCTTGGATTTAATCCAAATTATCTTCATTTGTAGATAATTAATGACAGAATTTCAATTTGTGGGTGAACTAAACCTTTAAGCAGCAGTAAGCTTCACAAATATTTAAAATTGATTGACTTAAAACTGCTTGAACTTTTTTAAAACTGTTTGCACTAATATATTGTGTTAACTACACTTTGTTCATTTTGTGCTTTTGTTCCTTTGTTTATTGGTCTTAGAGAAAAGGCTACTGTGAAAAGTGTCACGAACATCCTGAAAAAATAATCTTGTTAAAATATATTTCTTAAAATAAAAGTATCGAAAAAAGTATCGTTCGGAACCGGTATCGAATTCAGGGTATCGTAATCAGTATCGAAAATTTTGGAACGATACCCAGCCCTAGTAACATGCATGTAAAACTGTGCACTTTTGGAATAATAATTACTGTGAAAAGCGCTGTGCAAATAATCTTTAATTGAGTTAAATTGATTATAATAAATGTTTCTCAATCCTCAAATTAGACATGGTTCTTATCCCAATTTCCAACATATTAATTAAACATAAAAACATTGCATTACTTTCCATGCACTAACTTTGCTTTATGATGCAATCATCAAAAATTATATTAAACCGAAATTTAACTGAAGGAATTTTTCAGTTAAAAAAGTTCCTTCAGTGAAAAGTATCTAAAGCCTGTTATATAAGTCGCTGTATGATTTCATGCACTGATTAAAATATCTGTGACGATACGATCTCCACACATTTGTTTTTTAAAATAAATCCTCTTCCTATTTCAAACAGTGACAAAGACGCTAAATTTAATGACGGTAATAATTAATTTCCAGTGTCATAAATATTATAAATACTAAACAGTCTTTTCTAAATTTATCTGTTTAGGAAAACATTTCTAAATGACTGTTGATCATGTCATATTCTCTGTTTTAGAGCACATATTTATTAACATGATATTGAAAATGATGAGTGTGTGTCAATTCTAATAAACATTCTGCAACAATAGAATTGAAAATGATGCATTCAGATTTTTTTCCCGCTTTGACATCCTAAGGCCAATTCACACCGCACAGACAAATGCTAACAAACAAGTCTGTTGGAGTTTGTTGGATCAGTGTGTTAGGGGCCGTTCACACATATTGTGTTTTTCCTCTCCAGTGCACAAATTTTTTTGGTTTTCAATATAAACAAAGGGCGACACGGTGGCGCAGTGGGTAGCGCTCTCGCCTCACAGCAAGAAGGGCGCTGGTTTGAGCCTCGCTGGGTCAGTTAGCATTTCTGTGTGGAGTTTGCATGTTCTCCCCGCGTTCGCATGGGTTTCCACAAGTCCAAAGACATGCAGTACAGAATATGAATATGAATTGGATGAGCTAAATTGTCCGTTGTGTATGTGTGTGAATGAGAATGTATGGGTGTTTCCCAGTGATGGGTTGCAGCTGGAAGGGCATCCACTGCGTAAAACATTTGCTGGATAAGTTGGCGGTTCATCTCGCTGTGACGACCCTAGATTATTAAAGCAACTAAGCCGAAAAGAAAATGAATGAAGGATTGAATGAATATAAACAAACTCTTGTTTGATTGTTATGCTCATGTCTTGCGTTTTTTTAGATGCCATGTCAAATAGAAAGATCTTCAACTTTCACATGCAGTGCCACTCATCACTGTCAGGTCCAAAAGCATATTGTTTTCATTTTTTTGAATGCGTCAGTTATTTACATCATTACATCATTATTACATCAATCCTTAGTCCTGTGACCTTGCTTCTCATTGGTTGGAGTTTGTTTTCACTCGACTCAACAGGTTTAATTGCTGTTTATTAGATTGTTGAAGATCTTAGCAGTCTAATATGATTTTCCAGTTAGGACCCTATCATAAACCTGGCGCAATAAGGCGCATGAGGTGCTTGGTGCAATATTCAGACCAGTTCATCCCCAATTTTCCCAATTTTTGTCATGTTGTTTAAATAACAAATTCATTTGCACCACTTTGTGGACTCATTGGTGCTATGGTCTAAAAAGGAGGTGTCTTAAGGCTCATTGTTGGTGCATTGCTTTTTTAAGGAACTGAAATAGACTGCGCCATTGACCAACTGAAACCTGGTCTAAAATCCAGCGCAGAGCTCGTTAGTTATGTGCCTATGCAGGTCCAAATACTTAATACACACAGGATGTACATCAATACACAAATATCTTTGAATATGAAAAAATAAAGGATTAAAATATTACAAAAAATATTATTTTCTACATAAATATAAAAACCACTAGCTCCAAGTGGATTTTTTTCAGTTTATTCATGACAATTTGCATTTGAATAATGTTATTATTATTAGCAGTATTATTATATGCATATTTTTATTTGTTTTAATATGTCTGTATCACCATATGGGGCATAAGAATAGGACGTGTGTTTGGATATAACTCTATTATATTATATTATATTATATTATATTATATTATATTATATTATATTATATTATATTATATTATATTATAACTTTATTAGAATTTAGAAATAGTTTTGAAACAAATGTTTGAGCTGAACCAACAAAATTAAATATGTAGACTAATGGATCTTCTGTTGAGTGCGTACAACACCGTTTCCTTATCCACAAAAGTAAAGGAGTAGAGTAAAAGTAAAATACAGAGAAAGTAAAGAGGCCGAATGGAGGAGGCTTATTCTTTATCCTCGCACTGCAGATAGTTTTTTTTTTTTTTTATAGTAAAGCATTTCGTTTTTCCGCCATGTAAATAGCCAATGTGCCATGGCACGACACAACTGACTTTTAAAGGGAATGTGAGATGAGACTCTGATTGGTTTAATGCAAGTTAGGCTCAGTACACACTCAAACTCATTAAGAGATGAGCCATGCGTTTTAGACTTTGCACCTAGGTCGTTAAAATAGAGCCCTGTGTCTTTTTATGTTAATGTCTTTTTAGCCCTTAGAAGGTTCATTTAATTGTTTTATGGCAGTGTGAACAGTAATTTTTCACAACATTCTAAATACAATGGACAATATTTCTGTCTGTGCGGTGTCAACTGGTTTATCAAAAAATATAAACTACTCAGACTGTGTTTGTCTGAAAGAAGAAAGTCATAAACACACAGGATAGTTTGAGGGTGAGTAAATTATGGGGTAATTTTCATTTTGGGGTAAAATATTCCTTTAATCATTATGTAGTTTCTAATTTATGGTGACCATGGCCTTTTAATGGTGCACACTAAAATGAAAGATAATTTGGTGGCATTTGACAAAGTGGGTTTTGTCAAAATATTTCACTTTGAAATCGTCCAAGTTGTTGATTAATGCATTTATATTGAACCTTTATTTTGTTACGAGCTTTTTAGGGTTGTAGATCTCATATACAGATGCCCACAGGTAGATATACAGTTATCTGATGCAGGTCACACGTCATTGGTCCATAAAGCTCTTTGTTGCCTGAAGATACAAACAGAGACACACTTCTTTAATTTACACAAGGTTGTTTCTCTATGTACAGTCCTAAGCATTAATTAGTAAACACCTAACAGATCTCTCTTTTGAAATAATATTTTCTATAGGACGTTTAACAATAAAACATACATACATACAGATTTGTCACGGATTGGCCAGGCTCTTCCACCAGCCTCACGCAAAGATCACCATCACCTGAGTATTAACCACACACAGCTGCACCCAATCACTCATAGTCACTATATAAGCACACACCTCACTTCACTCAGGGTCCGGTCTCGTTCCTACGAAGCGGACTCTGAGTGAAACACCTCCTGGTAATCACTAGCATTTCAACCTCAGTATATTGTACTTATCTGCTCTTTGTCTCTCCTAGTTTGTCCAGTGTTCCCGGTGTCCTGTCTGCCTTGTGTTTGTCATCAGTCTGTCTTCCCCGCAAGCCCTCTGGTGTGTGCATTCGGTCTCCCTCTGTATCAGTCATCCAGCCTGCCACCAAGGATCACCCGAACAACCAGACTCCACTCACTTCTCCTCCGTTCTCCTTGTGTGCTCAGTTGTTGTTAAATAAACATCGTTGATAATTCACTCACCTCCTTTGTCCGTCTGCTTCCCTTAACAGAAGACCGGACCACTACAATCAACAGCATGAGCACTCACGATCCCATTCAAGAGTTGGTGGACTCATTGAAGAGAGTTTTATTACCATCTACTCCACTTCCCGAAGCACCACCAGCACCGAGCACTTCTTCACCGTCCACCCACTCATCCAGTCCCATGGCTCGACCAGCGCCCTACTCTGGCGGGGCGGAGGAGTGCAATGGATTTCTTTTGCAATGTTCTCTCATATTCACCATGCAACCTGAGTTATATCCCACAGATTGGTCCAAAATCGCATTCATCATCTCCCTTCTCTCTGGATCGGCTCTTCGGTGGGCAGAAACCATTTGGCAACAGTCTGGGCCGGTAACCAGCTCCATTCAAGCATTCACCAAGTACTTTAAGGAGGTTTTTGGTCGCGCAGATGCAGAAGTAGCAGCTGGAGAACAGTTATACCATCTCAAACAGGGAGCCATGTCCACTCAGGATTATGCGCTCCGGTTCCGTACTCTGGCTGCTGCTAGCGGATGGAATGAGCGATCTCTCCTCACCACCTACCGGCTCGGACTGGAGCCCAGCCTCCGACTACAGCTAGCAGCCCTCGACGATACCTTGGGGTTGGAGAAATTCATCCAACTATCCCTCCGCTGTTCCGATCGTCTGAGGGTATACCAGCACGATCTTCCACCTGTTCCCCAAGCACTCCTCCGTTCGCCAGAGCCAGCAGTCCCTCCAGAACCTGAACCAATGATCGTGGAATCTGGTAGACTCACCATCACTGAGCGACAGAGGAGGCTGACCCGGGGTCTATGTATGTACTGTGGTGCCGAAGGACATGTCAGGCTGGACTGTCCCATTCGTCCAGCACGTCCCTTGGTGAGTGTATTCAGTTCCCCTATTGAAAAAATGCATCCTCTCACCACCGATGTCCAGTTAACTACCCCTTCTGTATCTGTTTCAGTCACGGCCCTCATCGACTCCGGGTCAGCTGGAAATTTCATCTCGTACGCCCTCTGTCGCCAGCTCCATCTTAACACCGAAGCCTCGACGCACGTCTACCAGATCCAACCCATAACCAACGCAATCCGTTCCCAGGCACGTATCCATCGCAAATGTGAACCTATCTATCTCCAAGTGGGATTGCTCCACAAGGAGGAGATCCAATTTCTGGTTCTGGAGGGTGCATCCATGGACATCATTCTAGGGCGCCCGTGGCTGGTGAAGCACGATCCCATCCTCTCTTGGGGCACAGGAGAAATAAAGAAATGGGGTGAAGACTGCAAAACCAGATGTTTTCCCGACCTACCTGTTCAACTTCAGAAACCACTTACCATCTATGTCACGTCTGTCGAAAGTCCAGTCAATAAACAATCCATTCAAATCCCGAAGATCTACTCCACATATGAAGACGTTTTTTGCCCCAAGAGAGCTTCCCAGCTACCTCCACATCGGCCATGGGACTGCGCCATAGACCTGCTGCCAGACGCTCCTATGCCCAAAGGTAGGATCTACCCGTTGTCCCTTCCGGAAACTAAGGCCATGG
Source organism: Danio aesculapii (assembly GCF_903798145.1). Classification (NCBI taxonomy): domain Eukaryota; kingdom Metazoa; phylum Chordata; class Actinopteri; order Cypriniformes; family Danionidae; genus Danio; species Danio aesculapii. The sequence goes on along the minus strand of NC_079440.1, from coordinate 30,196,215 downwards.
AGGAGTATATTCAGGAAGCACTGAGTCAGGGGTATATCCGCCAGTCCACGTCACCCGCTGCCTCAAGCTTTTTCTTTGTGGCCAAGAAGGATGGAGGGCTGCGTCCTTGTATCGATTACCGAGTTCTGAATCAAGGAACAATTAAGTTCCGGTATCCCCTTCCTCTCGTCCCTGCGGCCCTGGAACAACTCCGATCCGCCAAGATATTCACGAAGTTGGACCTCCGCAGCGCCTACAATCTGGTCAGAATACGTGAGGGGGACGAGTGGAAGACTGCGTTTGTGACCCCTACAGGGCACTACGAATACCTGGTCATGCCCTATGGTCTGGTCAACGCCCCCTCCGTATTCCAGAACTTCATTCACGAAGTCCTCCGGGAGTTCCTCCATATCTCCGTCATAGTCTACATTGATGACATCCTGATTTACTCCCGGAGTGAGGCCGAACATCGCCACCACGTTGCGGAGGTCCTACAAACCCTCAGAGACCATCAATTGTACCTCAAGGCTGAAAAATGCTCCTTCCACCTACCATCTGTTCAGTTCTTGGGGTACATTATTGATCAGAAAGGGGTTCGCATGGACGAGGGGAAGGTCACTGCCGTTGTCTCCTGGCCACAACCAACAACTATTAAAGAACTCCAACGATTTCTAGGGTTTGCCAATTTCTATAGACGATTCATCCACAACTACAGTCTCATTACCGCTCCGCTGACCAACCTACTCAAAAATCACCCCAAGAAACTCTCCTGGCCTCCCGAAGCCGATGCAGCCTTCCAAACCCTCAAACAATCATTCACTCAAGCTCCACTCCTGACTCACCCAGATCCTGAAATCCCGTTCGTGGTCGAGGTAGATGCCTCAACAACTGGAGTTGGAGCCATCCTGTCACAACATCAAGGTACACCAGCATTACTCCATCCATGCGCCTATTTCTCAAGGAAGCTCAGCCCGGCGGAGAGAAACTATGACATCGGAAATCGGGAGCTATTAGCCATCAAGCTTGCCCTGGAAGAATGGCGACACTGGCTGGAGGGAGCTAAACATCCTTTCCAAGTGATCACAGACCATAAGAATCTCCAGTACCTCAAAGAAGCCAAAAGACTCTGTCCTCGTCAGGCCCGATGGTCCCTGTTCTTCTCCCGATTCCAATTCTCAATATCTTACCGACCTGGGTCAAAGAACATCCGAGCGGACGCACTTTCCCGTATTTATGATCAGCCGGAACTCATGGAGACCCCAGCCAGAATCCTCCCAGAACAGATCACGGTCTGTCCCATCACCTGGTCCGCTCCTACAGTCGTCGCCACTCCCGAATCCAGGACTCCGCCGGGCTGTCCCCCCAATCGTCGCTTCATTCCTGAAAACCAACGGGTAGATCTGATCCATTCCACCCATACATCTTTGGGCACAGGACATCCCGGGACCAACAACACCCTCTCGCTGCTATCCCAACGCTTTTGGTGGCCGCACATGGCGAGGGATGTGAGGAGATACGTTCAAGGCTGTAGAGAGTGCGCTATGTCGAAGAGTCCTCGCCATCTACCTGCAGGTAAACTCCATCCCTTGCCCATCCCAAACCGCCCCTGGTCACACCTAGGAGTTGACTTCATGACAGATCTCCCATCATCTGAAGGTAATACCTGCATTTTAGTCATTGTCGATCGATTTTCCAAATTCTGCCGTCTGATTCCCTTGAAGGGTCTGCCCACAGCCCTGGAAACCGCAGAAACCCTATTCAACCATGTCTTCCGATGCTTTGGATTGCCTGAGGACATAGTCTCGGACAGAGGACCCCAGTTCATCTCCAGACTATGGAAAGCCTTCTTCAGACTCCTAGGTGTGACCGTCAGCCTCTCGTCTGGCTATCATCCACAGACCAACGGCCAGACAGAGAGGAAAATCCAAGAAGTGGGGCGGTTCCTCAGAACATTCTGTCACGGTCATCAAAACTCCTGGAGCCAGTTTCTGGGCTGGGCGGAATACGCCCAGAATTCCCTGCGGCAACCTACCACCGGACTTACGCCATTCCAGTGTATTCTGGGCTTCCAACCTCCACTCTTTCCCTGGGATGGCGAACCTTCTGATGTCCCCGCAGTGGATTACTGGTTCCGGGAGAGCGAGAGGGTCTGGGACGATGCTCATCACCATCTCCAGAGGGCAGTTCGCAGAGCCAAGGAGGTCTCCGACAAGAGGAGGATCCCAGGTCCAAGCTATGTGCCGGGGCAGAAAGTTTGGCTCTCCACCAGAGACATCCGCTTGCGACTGCCCTCCCGAAAACTTAGTCCCAGATTTGTTGGTCCCTTCACCATCCTGGAGCAGGTCAACCCCGTCACATTTAAGTTACAGTTACCACCACAATATAGGATCCACCCCACATTCCACGTGTCACTCCTCAAACCCTTTCACGACCCTCTGATTCCTTCCACAGAGCCTGGCCATGAAGAGGAACCTCCTCCCCCACTGATGTCGGAAGTCGGATCCATTTACAAGATCAAGGACCTTCTACGGTCCCGACGTCGTGGTGGTCAGCTGGAATATCTTGTCGACTGGGAGGGATACGGTCCGGAGGAGAGATCTTGGGTCCCCAGATCAGATATATTAGATCCTGCACTTATGGAAGAGTTCCACTCCAATCACCCCGAGTTTCCAGCACCTCGTGGACGTGGTAGACCACCACGGCGTCGGAGGTATAGGCCCTCAGGAGCGGGCCCTGGGGAGGGGGGTAATGTCACGGATTGGCCAGGCTCTTCCACCAGCCTCACGCAAAGATCACCATCACCTGAGTATTAACCACACACAGCTGCACCCAATCACTCATAGTCACTATATAAGCACACACCTCACTTCACTCAGGGTCCGGTCTCGTTCCTACGAAGCGGACTCTGAGTGAAACACCTCCTGGTAATCACTAGCATTTCAACCTCAGTATATTGTACTTATCTGCTCTTTGTCTCTCCTAGTTTGTCCAGTGTTCCCGGTGTCCTGTCTGCCTTGTGTTTGTCATCAGTCTGTCTTCCCCGCAAGCCCTCTGGTGTGTGCATTCGGTCTCCCTCTGTATCAGTCATCCAGCCTGCCACCAAGGATCACCCGAACAACCAGACTCTACTCACTTCTCCTCCGTTCTCCTTGTGTGCTCAGTTGTTGTTAAATAAACATCGTTGATAATTCACTCACCTCCTTTGTCCGTCTGCTTCCCTTAACAAGATTAGTCAGTACCAAAGCCGAAACGGTAACTAAGCTAACAAAAAAACTTAAGATCAGAGTCCAGAAGTTAGTACACCCAAATTAATACGTTGAAGGAAAATATTAAATAAAATTTTAATAAACAGGAAAAAATCAAGAGAAACATAAAACATTAAAAAACTTAGTTTAAAGAGCCCCTATAATGCATTAAAAAAAAAGTCATATTTTGGTTTTGGGGGTCTCCAACAACAGGCTGATATGCATGCAAGATCAAAAAACACTTTCATTGTCTAATAATAACAATTTATTTTTACCTAATTATCCCAACGACTCCCTTATAATTCGTTCAGCGATTTATTTGTTCCCAACCCGTTCCTTAGCGCAATGCTAATCTGCGCTGATTGCTCCGATGACCCAGTCAATTGCGATTGGTCAACTGCGTTTAGCGTGAGACAGAGAAATGCCCACTACGACTTATCAACATTGTTGAAGTAGTCAGAGTGCAGAGTGTATGTGTGAACCCAATGCAGGAGTGCATTAAAGCAATGCAGTTTAACACCAGCAAATTGCTCTATTCTTATCCATAAGTAAAAACAGTGACACTCATTCAGTATTAATCCACACAGCGGCAAAAGCTAAACTATTTTGAAACCTGACCGCCGCACGTGAGTAGGAACAGCTGACAGTGGCCATAGCAATGACAAAGAATTGCAGTGGATTGCGAGCTCACAAACACATATAAATCCGTAAACAAAGCATAACTCGTCACATTTTTAACATGGTTTTAGACGCGATATGAGAATATAAAGAGTTAACCAGATACAGTTCAAGCCACGTGGAGCGGTTACAAGTAACAAAACAATTAAATACATAAATTGCAAGCTAGAGAAAATAAGGAGGCAACCATTTTAAATCACACATAAGTTACTTACCCTTGTGAAATGGAGGAAGAAACTGATCCCTAAACTGTGTACTGTAAAGTTCCTGTCAAGCTCTGGCAAAGTCCCATACATCAATAGTCTTTTCTGATACTTCATTTAACAAATGGCCAGCAAATCCCCTGTTGTAAGCATGTATTGTAGAAGCACTCATCAGAAAAATGACGAGAACATAGCACAAGGCTGGGGTTATAATTCTGAGGTATTTTTACAAAAATACACTTCAACCATGACTCTCCACAGCCTCATCTTTCGGTAGGGAAAATAACACTAGTTTTCCCTCACACTTCAAAGCACAGCGTCTACGTGATATGGTTCAACCGGGATCTGCTACAGAGTTTGTAGTTTACTTTCTACAGTGTTTGTGGGCGGGGCCAGTGGGTTTCAATTTTCCCGGGTCTGTGCGCACAACAAATGGGTGGGGCTTGATTTCCATATCGATGTCACGCCAACATGGCTAAAGATTTGTTACATTTGCGATTCATTTGAACCACTCTGAGACGACTCTTTTATAAATGAATCAATAGTTTTAAACACGAAGCACTTTTAGATTTAAGCCTTAGCTGGATAATTCACTTCACTTAGAGATGTGTTACACACTGCATGGAAGGTCATTTTCAAAAACTCAAAATAGGGGCTCTTAAAATTTTTTAGTTTGTAATTGTTTTTTTTTTTTGCAATAACTCGTATGATTTACAACTCCAAATCAGAAAAAACAGTATGAAAAATGCCAATAAAAAGAAAGAAGTTATTTCTAAATTAATTTTTACTTATATTTCATTGCAGACAATAAAAAAGCACATTATTTAATGTGTTCCTCATGATTTTTATTATTTATTTTATAAAAATAAATTCCAATTTTGGTTTTTGCAACAAATTTTTAAAAAGTGTGAACAGTAAAGCGCACTTTGTGTGTTTCAGGTGTTATTTTGTCCCATTCTTCCTACAAACAAGTCTTACGTTGGGCAACAGTCTTCAATGTCGCATTTTGAGCTTCAAAATGTGCCACACTTTCTCTATTGGAAACAGGTCGGAACTGCAGGCAGGCCAGTTAAGTACCTGCATCCTCTTTCTCCACAGCCAGCACTTTATAATGTGTGATTTTGCATTGTCTTGTTGAAATATGCATGGGCATCCCAATATTACCAAAGGTCTTCCTATCTTTCTTTGAATCTTTCTTTTATTTTTCAATAATTTCTTACCCATTAGTTTGCAAAAGGGCAATCCTCTGCCCATCTTTGATTCTAAAGGACTAGACCTTTCTTGGATGCTACTTTGTATCAAATCATAAATACTATCACCTGTTGACATCACCTCTTTCAAATGACATCATTATTTAAATAATTTACCTGATTACTAGCCCTATGTTGTGTTTATATTGTCTCAAATAAAATACAAGTAAATTTGGAAATCACAACTTTTTTATTTGCGTTGTCCATACTGTCTCAACTTTTTCTGATTTGGGGTTGTAAATGTATTATCTTTCTAATCTTAAAAATGTCAGGATTAACAAACTCATATTTTAATGGATATAACCATTTAATAAATCTGTTTTGTTTAATTGCACTAAAATCGTCTATATTGTCATTGAGAAATGGTTAAAAATAATCTCGTTTATGCCAAGCATTTGATTTCAGGGTCACACTTTATTTAAAGGTACGGAACTTATTTATTTATTGAGCGTACAAGCGCTAGAAATAAATCCGTCTTTCAGTTTTCAATAAGCATTCCGCATTATTAAGGAAACAGCCTTTGAAGCCAAATTATGGGAAGAGTTTCCTCAGGCACCGCATGCAGACAAAGAGAGAAGCAGAAGGCGCCACAACAATCATTCAGCAACAATACTGCGAGATTCCTCTCAGCAGCTGGACAGTGAGATACAGATTCAGACCGTATGTGTCTCTCTGTATGTGTGCGGGACTGGTTTCTAGGCTTCCATCTCATTTCAATGGTTGATGAGGCAACCCGTGGATCCTGGTCAAGATGGCCTAGAGAGACAAGTTTATCTGAGGTGGTGGGGGAGGTTTGGGGACCATCTGCTCATGCTTTCAGATCCTTATCATCCCATTTGCTGAAGTAAACGCTGAATCAGGAATGGACGTTCAGTTCAGTATGTGGCTGTTTTAGGTATGAGCTCTGAAATTCAGTTGATATTGGAAAGAGATTTTATTGAGAAATGGCTGAAGCTTGATATGATTGATATATTGCTAATGGGCAAAGTTTTTACTGGGGACAGGGGGGACATGTCTTGGTTAAAAGATGAAAGAATTACACTAACAGACAAAAGTCTTGTCACCTATCCATGTTTAAGGAACAACACATAATACCTTGACTTCTAGTTGATTATTCAGCATCAGAAGTGGCAAATATGAAAGGTAAAGGCCTCTAGATTACGCTTATATTAAAATAAAATATGATCATGCTTTGATTTTTAATTACTTATTTAGGACAATAAGGTCTGTCTTTGCTTAGACAAATGTTTTGTCACTTAACAGAAATAATGCACAGTATGTAATATAAAGTCATGGTGCAGTGGAAAAAGAGTTAATATTGTGTATGACTCCCATGAGCTTGGACGACTGCAACTATACATCTTTGCAATGACTCAAATAACTTATTAATAAAGTCATCTGGAAGGGCAAAGAAAGTGTTTTTGCAGGGCTTCCAGAATTCATCAAGATTATTTGGATTCATATTCAATGCATTCTCCTTCATCTTACCCCAGACATGCTTAATAATGTTCATGTCTGGTGACTAGGTTGGCCAATCCTGGAGCACCTTGACCTTCTTTGCTTTCAGGAACTTTGATGTGGAGGCTGAAGTATGAGAAGGAGCGCTATTCTGCTGAGGAATTTGCCCTCTCCTGTGGTTTGTAATGTAATGGGCAGCATAAATGTATTGATACCTCAGGCTGTTGATTTTGCCATCCACTCTGCAGATATCTCGCACGCTCCCGTACTGAATGTAACCCAAAACTATGATTTTTCCTTCACCAAACTTGACTGATTTCTGTGAGAATCTTGAATCAATGCGGGTTCCAATAGGTCTTCTGCAGTATTTGAGATGATTGAGATGCAGTTCAACAGATGATTCATCACAAAAATGTACCTTCTGACATTTTTCCAAATGATCAACTAGAAGTTATTATTTGTTGCTCTTACAACTGGGATCGAAGACAAGACTTTTGTCAGGTAGTGTATATGTACTATTCAGAAGGTCAGGGTAATTGTTTAATGCTTTTGATTGTCTTACAGTGCATTTCCATTGGTGCATTGAGAGCGTAGTGTAGCGTTCATTTTCAGTTCATTCATATGGAAGTTCAGCATGTCCATGTCCGCATCAATAATTTTGTGTGCATGCTCTAAAAAGTTCTAAATAAAGGTCTGTGAAAGTTCTAGTAGGTTGTTGCTAGAAGTGATAAAGCAGCAGCTGGAAGCTAAGGAGAATTATGTATATTATTCATTAAATTACCTATTGTTTGTATTTTCATAACATCTACACCAACCAAGTCATTATAATGAGAATTAGAGGCGGCATCGTGGCCCAGTGGTTAGCAGTTGCCTCACATCAAGAAGGTCGCTAGTTCGGGTTCAGCTGGGTCAGTTGGCATTTCTGTGTGGATTTTGCATGTTCTCCCCATCTTCGAGTGGGTTTCCTTTGCCATAGGTGAATTGGGTTCACTAAATTGGCCGTAGTGTATGAAAGTGTTTGAATGCGAGAGTGTATGGATCTTGCCCAGTACTGGGTTGCAGCTGGAAGGACAATCGCTGCATAAAACATATCCCTGAATAGTTGCTTTTTGATTACCCTGTGTAAAACCCTGTTAAATAAGGGACTAAGCTGAAGGAAAACAAATGAACGATTGAATAAAGAATTATTTCAATTATTTCTTAAATAACCCATTATTGTATTTTATTAAGGTCTACCCATTTTCACTGAATGTTCCACATTGTTGGAATGATCTTACCATTCCCATTCACACCACACGACAACCTCAAAACAATAGTTCAAAATGTGCCTCACACAGGTGAGTGGGTTTGACAAACCACCTGTAGCACCAGTCTTCTCTCTAGAAAGAAAACCCAACACTCCTCCACCCCCAACCTTAGCCCTTAATTCTCTGAGCACAAACGGTTCCTTTGTATAATTAGCACTTCTTGTGTGTATTGAATCTTCTTGTTGAATCGCAGAATGCCTCCTCCATTGTAGGTTGCTTTTTACAAAAGTGTCTTCTAAATTACTAGATGTAAATGTGTAAATGTACCCCAACCCTAAACCTACCTCTCTCAGTAATGTAAAACAGTAATTATGGTGAGAATTATTTATATTATTTATTACATTACCCATTCAATTGTATTTTATTGATGCCCACCCCAACCCTAAACCTACAATAATTGTTTTGTTGAAAATTATATAAATAGTGATCTTTAACTTTCAGCAGCAGCTGTATCTCTTCTAGACTTTACTAATCTAATGGGTAGAAATTGCTGTTGAAACTATCGTTTCAGTCAGCGATAAAACAACAAGCAGCAACAAAAGACTTTAATGTTGACATGGATGAAAAAAAGAAGAAGATGTGAGATAGTTTATTCAGTATATTAGGTCAGGACATTCATGCTTGCTCTCAGACAGAATGTCTACACCTGTTGATGTTAGTCTATTATTTAGGAATTTGTGCTGCACAAAAATGCAGCCCCAGGAATGTAAATATACAGTTGCAGTCAGAATTATTAGCCCCCCATAGAATTTATTTCTTTTTTTAAATATTTCCCACATGATGTTTAACAGAGCAAGGAAATGTTCACAGTATGTCTGATAATATTTTTTCTTCTTTTTTGTAAAGTCCTTTTTGTTTTATTTAGGCTAGAATAAAAGCAGTTTTAAATGTTTTATGAACTATTTTAAGGTCAATAATATTAGCCCCTTTAAGCTAATTTTTTTTTCGATTGTCTACAGAACAAACCATCGTCATAAAATAACTTGCCTAATAATTACCCTAACCTGCCTTGTTAACCTTATTATCCTAATTAAGCCTTTAAATGTTACTTTAAGCTGTATAGAAGTGTCTTGAAAAATATCTAGTCAAATATTATTTACTGTCATCATGGCAAAGAGAAAAGAAATAATTTATTAGAAATGAGTTATTAAAACTATTATGTTTAGAAATGTGTTGGAAAAAAATTCTTCTCTCCGTTAAACAGAAATTGTGGGAAAAAAATAAACAGCGGGGCTAATAATTCAGGGGTCTAATAATTCTGACTTTAACTGTATATACAGTGTATTTAAAACGAGTGATTTTTGCCTCAAACACAAAATTTGCTGCCTATAAAAAGGCCTATATACATACACACTTGTGCTAGGTTTTGTGGTCAATAGTCACAAATGTTTTCATTTGTTTTGATTGAAAACACAAAACTATAAAGCCACTGAAACTGAAAAAAGTTTAAGTAGTCTTTTACATTTTTATAATATTTTTAGATTAGAATATTAGAATAATTTGTATTTAAAAACATCTTCTTGCTGGAATTTTGAAGATCTTAATCATTTATTCTGGAGTTTTAGTCAATAAACAACAACATATGGTGTAGGTTGGCACGGCGGAAGGCTTTTATAACAATTGGCCCTTATGAAGGCTGAAAGACTCTCCTGATGCGAAGCTGAAATGTTATCCAGCGCAGACTCTTTTCCACCTGCTCTGGTCATAATAGGCGTGTGGAATGTGGAGAGAAAGTGAGAGAAGCCTCTCATTCATAAAGCTGCTGTGAGCGGGACAGGTGCTGTCGAGGGGGAACCTTTCAGAACCGCATGGGGACTGTTGGTAAACACATTAAAGAGGGGGGGAGTTTGGAACAGAAGTGGCTCAGATGTTTGCTTGACTAATCTTGAACAATTACTTGCTGTCAAAAGAAGTGCTTTAAACACGCCAGACTCTGTTTAAACTCTCAGTCTGTTTAAAAATGTTGAAATTTGTTTCAAAAGTCCACCATGAAAAAAAAAATCTCACTTGTTGTCTGAGATTTCACAGAGCATTTACCAAAAAAAAAATAAAATAAATAATAATAATAATGAAGTGAATTTTTACTGGCTAGTGAAAACAATGGCTACTTGTTTTCACCATGGAATAGTAAACTAATCGTAATAATATAGGCTAATAGAATAATAGTAAAATAATAATAATGATGATAATAAAAATAATAATAATAATAATAATAATAAAGAAAATTCCAACTTTAATTATAATTTTTTGTATTTTATAAACTTATTTCTCACATTTCTTAAGGGGAAAAATCTTAATTGCAAACAACAAACAATGATGATAAAAAGCCTATGAACCTGAAAAATAAATAAAAAAATTAAGAAAACTTTTTACAATTTTTTTTTTTGTATTTTTCAATATTCATGTATGTTTATACTTAAAATCAGTGCTTTTTCTCCATTGTGACTTTTTCATAATTTTACAGTTTGTTTATTATTGAAAATTTTAAGTCTAACATTTCTGATAAAAAACATAAGCACAATAGCGAGCAATAAAATTCCAATTGCAATAGAGTCTAATCAGAGGAATCAGAATCACAATATATAAACTCTTAATGCTAATCATAATTATCTAATATTTCTGATAATTCTACATATATATTTAGGGTAACTGTTTATTTAATGCTTTCGAGTGTCTTAGACCCAAAAATGCATTTTAATTTTGTTTAATGCAAAAAAAACAATGTCAGATTACAAGATATTATTGCAGTTAATTTTGTATGAACTGTTTTGTATGAAAGGCTCACTTCTAACACTTGAAGAAAAAAAGATAATAGCGGCCTTTTTTAACCTTTTTTCAGTTTTGATAGTTCAGATATATCTCAAAATTCTGACTTTTCAAAAATGCAATCTGAATGTAATATCTCAGTTTGAATTGACAGAAAGCCCATAAACTTGCAACAGCAAGAAATACATTTTGAGGAAAAAGTCAGAATTGTTATTTCTAGTAACTAGGCAGAGTTGTTCATTCTAACAACTGACATAATTTTGTTTTTGATGTTGTTTTACAAAGTCAGTGCTGTCTCTCCATTCTGACATTCTGACTGAGTTTACTGAGTTAGCAAACTTGCATTTCTGAGAAAAAAAACACATCAGAAATAGTGAGCAATAAAGCCACAATTGCAGGAGCGTCTATAAACTTGTAGATCCATTAAAATTGAAAAAAAAAAATCTGAATCACAATATACTGATTATATTATAATATAAAATATTGTACTATAATTCTAATCATAATTATTAGTAACACTTTAGTTTAAGGATCACTTCCTGCTATTAATTAGTGGCTTATTATTACTTTCCTATTAATAAAATATTGGCTGTTTATTTGTAATTATAAAGTACATTTGTATGATTATAGTCCACATCCTAGTGCTAATAATACCTTATTAACTATTATTAACCAGCAAATTAAGCGTTTGAAACAAAAGTCATGATTGATTTTTAATAGTGGGAAATGTACCTTAAAATAAAATGTGAATAGTATATCTTTTTTTTTAACTTTTTTTTTTTGTTTTTGAGGTAAAAAGCTTTAATGTGATAGAAATGTGAAAAGAAAACAGATCTTCTTGATTGTATAGTTGTCAAAATAGTTTTAATTTTATTTATCATTATAAGTTATAAATGAAAATAAAAAAATAACATAGGAAGTCATTTGAAAAAATGTTACGAACATGGCTTGCCTATAGATTTTCTTGTCCATGCACAGATGAAGAATGTGACAGTGTTTGTTTTTTTTTTTTTGTTTGAAAGGAAGCATTGGGGGTTTTGGAGAGTGAATCTCAGACGTGCACCATATGGTGTTCATGTGACAGGTGCATCTGCTACTGACTGGCCTCTGCCGCCTCAAGTCCTCAGGCTTTGTTTACACAAAACAACAGCAAAAGCAACCAGAAATCGGCATTATGCGTTAAAAAAAAGAAATAAATATTTTACCAATATTGTCTCACAGTTGCTTTTAAATTATTTCTAAAAATAGAAAAATCTGCATATGAATAATTCAATTGAAAAACTACGTTTTCATTATTTTTAATTAATCATGTTTTTTTAAAGATAAAAAACATGATTTATGATAATTAAGAAACTGAGTTATGTTCAAGCAAATGAACTACAAATGTTTACATTGAATATTTAATAGGCAAAGACCCATATAGGGTAACTTTATTGACATCGATTAGTATATACAGTGCATCCGGAAAGTATTCACAGCGCTTCACTTTTTCCACATTTTTTTATGTTACAGCCTTATTCCAAAATGCATTAAATTCATTTATTTCCTTACAATTCTACACATAATACCTCATAATGACAATGTGAAAAAAAAAATTAATTGTTGCAAATTTATTAAAAATAAAAACCCATAAAAATTAAACCCATCACATAATCACATACATAATTATTCACAGCCTCTGCTCAATACTTTGTTGACGCACCTTTGATAGCAATTACAGCCTCAAGTCTTTTCGAATATGATGCCACAAGCTTGGCACACCTGCCTTTGGGAATTTTTGCCCATTCCTCTTTGCAGTACCTCTCAAGCGCTATCAGGTTGGATGGGAAGTGACGGTGTACAGCCATTTTCATATCTCTAGAGATGATCAATAGGATTTCGGTCTGGGCTCTGGCTGGGCCACTCAAGGACATTCACAGAGTTGTTGTGAAGCCACTCTAGTAATATTTGGTGGTGTGCTTTGGGTCATTGTCCTGCTAGAAGATGAACCGTCACCCCAGTCTGAGGTCAAGAACACTCTGAAGCAGGTTTTCATTCAGGACATCTTTCCCTCTATCCTGACTAGTCTCCCAGTTCCTGCTGCTGAAAAACATCCCCACATCATGATGCTGCCATCACCATGCTTCACTGTAGGGATGGTATTAGCCTGGTGAGGAGCGGTGCCTAGTTTTCTCCAAACTTAACGCCTGGCATTCACTCCAAAGAGTTCAATTTTAGTCAGAGAATTTTGTGTCTTTTGGTCTGAGAGTCCTTCAGATGCTTTTTGGCAAAGTCCAGGCGGGGAGTGGCTTCCGTTTGGCCACTCTACCATACAGGCCTGATTGGCACAGATGGTTGTCCTTCTGTAAGGTTCTCCTCTCTCCACAGAAGAACGCTGGAGCTCAGACAGAGTGACCATTGGGTTAGTGAGCACCACACTGACTAAAGCCCTTCTCCCCCGATCCCTCATGCTAGATGGCCAGCCAGCTCTAGGAAGAGTCCTGGTGGTTCCAAACATCTTCCACTTACAGATGATGGAGGCCACTGTGCTCATTGGAACTTTCAGAGCAGCAGAAGTTTTTCTGTAACCTTCCCCAGCCTTGTGCCTCGAGACAATCCTGTCTTGGAGGTCTACAGACAATTCCTTTGTCTTCATGCTTGGTTTGTGCTTTGACATTAACTGTAAACCCTGGGACCTTATAAAGACAAGTGTATGCCTTTTCAAATCATGTCCAATCAACTGAATTTAGCACAGGTGAATTCCGATTAAGCTGCTAAAACATCTCAAGAATGATCAGTGGAATCAGAATGTACCTGGGCTCAATTTAGAGCTTGACGGCAAAGGCTGTGAATACTACATGTGTACATGTGATTTTTCAGGTTTTTTATTTTTAATAAATTTGCAACAATTAAAAATATATATTTTATATTTAATAACCCCCAGTAACACTCTAGGCATGAGTATTTCAATGAATGTGGGAAACAATATTTCAATAATATGAAACCATAAAGAATGTGCAACGCTTGCATAGATGTTACATTTTTTTTTTCATAGAGCCATAAATGCTGATTTAAAAAAAATACTTAATTTTTAGGAGTATACAATAAAAAATGTGAAAAATTATTTGCCTGTGTTTACTAAACAGCACACAATGAGGGTTAAATATTATCAGCAAAAACGGTGAGCTGGAATCTGGTGCAGGCTAAAGAGGTTGTGTTTATGGTATAAACAAGCTCTGTTTATTTTCTGAGCGTCGCAAACAGGAGAATCGGGTCCACTGAAAATTGGCATAGTTTTCCGCAACAGTGATATCAGGGAATGTCTGACCCTCTGCTCGGCACAAGGGCAGGTTTTGACGCAGCTTTTTCCAACCCAGTTTCTCGATTGTTCCACTGTAAGGTTTTTTTTTTTTTTTGTCTGGTAAGCAAATTGTCTGATAAAAGATAGCTGACAAGAACTACTTTAGGGAAGTTGAAATATGCTGCAGTTTGATAATGCTCTTTAAAAACGTTACGAGTAGGCTCACATGCAATCTGCGCCTTCAGAAATCCAGAGAATTTTAGCCCATCATTGAGTCTATTTATTTAGATGCGTAAATGTCTCTAAATACATATTTATTCAGTGTTTAAATTAATTTCAGTAATATTATTGACTAATACGAAAATGTTCATATGATTTATTTACAAGACAGATTGTAAAGTAAAATGTCTTTTAGTAGATATATTATATGAGAGGCTAATCTAATGGATCTAATTAGATTTACATTGTAAACATTAAATAAAAGTTAAAAATTTATTATTTTTTTTAAAGTTTTTAGTTATGAAACTCCCAAAATCATTCCACATAAATCTGCAGATTTTTTACATTTGTGATTTTTCAACAGATAACTTCAAATGAGAAACAATACTTGTCATTTCCACATTATTCATTTTAGAATTTTAACACTGATAATATGAGTTGTCCTTATGAAAACGAGTGAACTGACTATTAATTAGTAATAAACAATAGTACACTTAATTCCTAATTCATTATACAACAAACTAATCCATTACATAAAACATTTGTCTCAAAGATATGAGATGTCCAGTTTCGGTGTTAAATTTATTTTAGGTAAACAAGTGATGCCTCATGGGATAAAAAATGCCTCATAGGATTTCATTTCAGGAAATTAAAATAGGATTTGGATCCTATTTTAGCGTCAAGAAATAAAAAAAAAGAGACTTGTTGTGCTTCTATCACTCCATTATGACTGGGGACACACTATACCTACACACAGTTATGTTGAAACAGCTTTCCAAAGATGATTTTCATCATAGGTGCCCCTTAAATTATATTTAGCCATATTTTAGTCCTATATTTTATGCTATAGTCCTATGTGTTTATCTTTTTAATAATTAAAAGGTATTTCATATTGTGCTTTGGCTTATTTACTTACTTTAGCTGTGTAATTGCTTCCAGCTGTTTGGCTATTGGCAAAAATAAACCCGTCCAGCTTAAGACAGTTTTTGAGGAATAAGCTCAATCTCGGGGTGCTGGTTCATTATATAATATAAAAATTGTCTTTAAAATATTGTAACCCTTTGTAACATTATTTCATATTGGGATTCTCTAACAGTGAGTGAGATTTGCACAGAGGCGATGATTGTAGCTTGTTTTGTGTGTAAATGTGAGGCCTGTATTGTAGTCCAGTGCTCCAGGCACACGAGCAGCTCTTTGTTCTTTGTGTGGACTGTGATATCTGCCATAGCCAAAGCTTTCATTGTGTCCTCTGAAGTAGAGAAGAAAATTGCAGGCTGCCTTTGAAGGCCACTGTCAGTGAGACATTTGGAACTAAGCGACTGGTCAAAGAGCAGACGTCACAAATGCGTCTCAACCCCCTCTATTAAGCTCACTGCACACCTGGATGACTAGAAACTCATTCTTTTCAATATGTTATGGGGGATTAGTCATTAAATGCCAAAAAGATCCATTCCCTGATTTCCACAGCATCAACAATACTTGACATTGAATACAAGCTCTGAGCACCTTTACATCTATGCCAAAATGCTGTTAACTGATAAATCAGCTTATTGAATTAACCCGTTGTCTCAGTTTACATGCGAACCAATATCCTGCCAATATGTTCGGATTTATACAAAGTTCATTTGTGGATTATCTTTTAGGATAGGAGAAAACTTGTCCAAGATAGAAATATTTGAATAATCTGAGGGTTCAAAAAAAATCAAAATACTGAGAAAAGTTGTCCAAATTAAGTGCTTTGCAATGGCCATTGCTAATCATAAGTTGAGTGTTGATATATTTACAGAAGTACATTTACAAGATAACTTAATGGAACATGATATTTACTTGATATTCTAATGACTTTGGCATAAAAGAAAAATCTATCATTTTGACCCATGGGTCATGTAATTTGGCTATGTCTAAAAGTAGACCTGAGTAACTTCAGGTTTTGAGCAAAACTGAAATCTAGTTGTAAAAATCAACATATGCTAAACTCATTCATGACCTTACTACATTAAAGGAAAATGAATAAATGTGTTTACATCAATATGTGCATTCAGTATGTTTACACGAACAACAATATTCCAATATAGTCCTATTAACATAATTTAGACAACACTCTGACTGAGAATGTACACTGTAAACAGATTTTTAAAGGCCTTAATCTGACTAAAGTCATACTTGAAGTAAACACAAATGGAATAAAGACAGACAGAATTATTTCTATTTTAGTCATATTGTTAACGTACAGTGTAGGCACCCTAATCACACTATTCACCTCATGTAGGACCCTATTTGCAACAGGATAAACACACACGATATTGGTCACCAGAATGACAGCAAACAAAAGAGCATGATGGCTTTCATTTACGGCTTAAAGCTTTTATAAAATTTTAAACCAAACACCAAAATTTATACCATAACATAGTTGAACTGTATGTTGATACAGGAAATTCTGGAGGGAATGTTGGATAATGGCGCTCAGAGATGTAATGACACATGATTAATCCATTTACAGTTGCAGACCAGAGGTTTTTTCCCAAATGATGTTTAACAAAGGATTAACAGGATGTTTACACGCCTTTTACACGCCTGAAACTTGTCTATAGCGCTTGTTCACTGCTGCTCTTATAGTTGTGTAAATTGCTTCCTTGTCCTCATTTGTAAGTCGCTTTGGATAAAAGCGTCTGCTAAATGACTAAATGTAAATGTAAATGTAAATGTTTAACAGGATTTCCTGTTATATTTTTCTTCTTGTGAAAGGCTTAGTTTGCCTGGAATTAAAATATATATAAACATTTTTTTTTATGGAAAACTGCTACAAATTAGCTAATTAACTTGCCTAATTAACCTAACTTGTCTAGTTAGCCTAATTAACCTAGTTAAGCCTTAAGCTGAATAATAGTATCTTGCAAAATAACTAGTAAAATATCATCATGACAAAGACAAAAGATCTCGGTTATTAAAACTAATATGCTTAAAAATGTGTTTAAAAAAATCTCTCCATTAAACAGCAGTTGGATATTGTATATATTGCAATGTCAAACGAAAACAGAAATATTTTAAAACCAACTCAAGTCAACATTTTAATCATAATACCGTCTTATTCAGAATTAAAACAAAATAATAATTACTGATGTCACTATAAATACATACCCACTGTGTACACATCATTACGCTTCCGTATGACGTCATTTGTCTGTCTATATGTTATATGTGCAAACAGATGATGGCGTATACAAATTCTTGCTCGATTTCATTCTTTTGTGTGTAGTCAATCTGTTGAGCACTGCCACGTGTCTTTATCTTGTCGCAAAATGCAGTAAAGAAAAAACCTGCATGAGGGTAATGTGAACATCAAAACAGGCTCCTTGGAAATGCATGCTTCAGCCTATATTTCTGCGAATCCACAAAAACTTTACTCAAATATACATTTGATATGTTTTCATGCAGTTCCTTGCACAGCACCATCTCCGTTTTCAAAATTTCAGACTGAATGACACTCAAGCTGTGCCAAACAAGGACATGCAAGAAACTTACTCAGAGTTTAATGTTTTCTATTCGTGACGCATTCAATAACTAATAAGTATACTACCTGACTAAAGTTGTGTCACCTATCTAAGTTTTAGGAACAAAAAATAATAACTTACTTCTAGTTGATCATTTTGGATCAGAAGTGGCTTATATGAAAGGTAAAGGCCTCTAGATTATGCTTATTTTACCAAAATAAAACATGATCATGCCTTGATTTTTAATGATTTAATTAGGACAGTAAAGTCTGACTTTGCATTGACAAAAGTCTTGTCACTTAACAGAAATAATGTACAGTATAGAATATAAAGTCATGGTGCAGTGGAAAAAGAGTTAATGTTGTGTATGACTCCCATGAGCTTGGAGGACTGCATCTATACATCTCTGCAATGACTCAAATAACTTATTAATAAAGTCATCTGGAACGCCAAAGAAAGCGTTCTTGCAGGACTCCCAGAGTTCATCAAGATTCTTTGGATTCATCTTCAATGCCTCCTCCTTCATCTTACCGCAGACATGCTCAATAATGTTCATCGCTGGTGACTGGGCTGGCCAATCCTGGAGCACCTTGACCTTCTTTGCTTTCAGGAACTTTGATGTGGAGGCTGAAGTATGAGAAGGAGCGCCATCCTGCTAAAGAATTTGCCCTCTCCTGTGGTTTGTAATGTAATGGGCACAAATGTCTTGAGGCTGTTGATGTTGTCATCCACTTTGCAGATATCTCGGCCGCCCCCATACTGAATGTAACCCCAAACCATGATTATTCCTTCACCAACTGATTTCTGTGGGAATCTTGGGTCCATGCGGGTTTTGCATGTCTTCTGCAGTATTTGTGATGAATGGGATTCAGTTCAACAGATGATTCATCAGAAAAATGTACTTTCTGCCACTTTTCCAATTGATCATCTAGAAATCAAATTATTATTTGTTGCTCTTACAACTGGGATCGACAACAAGACTTTTGTCAGGTAGTGTAGGTTAAATCTGCTCACTAATGCCTTAATTTATAACTTTTTTGCCTTTTTTTTGTTTTGACATTTTTTTAAAGAGTTGTTGTACTGATTGCGTCATCAGATTCGGTTTACCTCTTGGTTCTTGGTTTGACTGAAGTCACAATACAGGAAAGCGTCTGAAATTTTCTGACAATATTGCACAGTGTTAATGTACAATAGCCCTATAAATAGTCACAGAATGTTAATAATCAATATTTCACATATGGACCATTAATGTCAAAATGTTTGAGCTATTAAGCTAAATAATGAATTTTCCAAGCATTTGACACAGTTATGAAAACCACTGCAAATACAATCTGACTATTTTTAAAAAGCACTCTAAAAGTTAAGTAATAAATAACCATTCACTGTATTTTTAGGTACCCAAAATATCAATATAGTGCATCAATATAGTGCATTGATTGAATATTGTCTAAATATGACTAAAATAAATCTTAACTCCATTTGTATTTACATTGAGTATAACTTGAACTGGATCAAGTTAATCAAAAATCTCTGATTACATGGTATTGAAGCATCATCTTAATCATGCTAATACCATAATATTGTTCATATAAATCGAGTTTTAGCTTATTAAGAATAATCAGGTTAAGAAGGGTAATGTAAACTCATTCTCTGTCACTAAAGGGGACGTGGGGAAGATTTAGCTGAGAAAAGAGCCTCTGTGTGTCTGACCTCACCTGTCGGAGATAATATCGCAATGGTCATGGACACATTTTCAGCAGTGATTTTCAAATGTGAGCAGCTGTCCTTCACGTGAGGAAAGCTTTTTAGAAAGGGGTCGACGGGTCATTAGTGAACCACTGGCCCTCGGGCTGTAGCGTGGGTTTGGTTAGGCAAATGAAAGGCCAAAAGGGCTGGTTGAAATATGGCTAAGACGATGAGAGAGATAGAGTTCACTTGGCCAAAAGCTGCACTCTGACACCACAAAGACACACATCATTTATGGGTGCAGGGTTAGAGATATTGTTAGCAGCAATAAGAAAAAAAAAAAATAAATAAATATATATATATATATATATATATATATATATATATATATATATATATATATATATATATATATATATATATATATATATATATATATATATATATATATATATATATATATATATATACACACACACAGTTAAAGTCAGAATTATTAGCCCCCTGAATTATTAGCCCCCCTGTTTGTTTTTTTTCCCCAATTTCTGCTTGACCGAGCGAAGATTCTTTCAACACATTTCTAAACATAATAGTTTTAGTAACTCACTTCTAATAACTGATTTATTTTATCTTTGCCTTGATGACAATAAATAATATTTGACTAGATATTTTTCAAGACACTTTTATACAGCTTAAAGTGACATTTAAAGGCTTAACTAGGTTAATTAGGTTAACTAGGCAGGTTAGGGTAATTAGGCAACGATGGTTTGTTCTATAAAAAATAGCATATATATATATATATATATATATATATATATATATATATATATATATATATATATATGTATATATGTATATATGTATATATGTATATATATATATATATATATATATATATATATATATATATATATATATATATATATATATATATATATATATATATATATATGTATGTATACACGACTTGACGCTTGACATTAATCTTTTTGATTGACAGCCACTGTGGTTTGTAGTTTAGTCCCTTTATTAATCTGGGGTCGCCAGAGTGGAATGAACCACCAACTTATCCAGCATGTTTTTATGCAGTGCATGCCCTTCCAGCTGCAACCCATCTCTGGGAAACATCCACACACACTTATTCACACTCATACACACACACTACGGACAATTTAGTCTACTCAATTCACCTGTACCGCATGTCTTTGGACTGTGAGGGAAACCGGAGCACCCAGAGTAAACCCAAACCCGAATGCAAGGAGAACATGCAAACTCCACACAGAAACGCCAACTGACCCAGCCGAGGCTCGAACCAGCGACTTTCTTGCTGTGAGGTGACAGCACTACCTACTGCGTCACCCGAATGTGGTTATTATTTAAAGTAATTTTCTTTTTTATATCATTTGAAATGTTTTTATTCTTCTGATGCAGAATTAAGTACAATTTTTAACATCGCAACTCCAGTCTTCAGTATCATGTTGTGATTCAGAAATCATTCTAACGTGCAGGTTTGCTCAAGAAACAATTCTCGATTTCAATGTTGAAAACTCAATGATGCTTTATCTGTTTGTCTTTAAATCCAGTTTCATAACTCCAGGATTCATTAATTATTGTTATTGTTAACAGAACAAACAGCACTGATTATTTGAAATCATTATTTAAAATGCGAAAGTTTATTTTAAGGGAGGGTTATTCATAATTAAAGAGTTCAACTTAATCTTAATGGCAGTGAAGGGGACATAAGACAAAAAAATTGGTCTTATGGTGATAAAAAATACTTTGGTTTTCTTATTTTGTTATGTTTCATTGTTACATTTTCAATTCAAACACATTCTAAAAAATACATGTGTGTGTGTGTGTGTGTGTGTGTTTTTATTTTTTAT
This sequence comes from Danio aesculapii, assembly GCF_903798145.1. Taxonomy (NCBI): domain Eukaryota; kingdom Metazoa; phylum Chordata; class Actinopteri; order Cypriniformes; family Danionidae; genus Danio; species Danio aesculapii. The sequence continues at coordinate 30,174,770 of NC_079440.1, read as the reverse complement.
TTTTAATGTGAATTCTTATTTTAATGTGTTTGTTTTTAAACAAATCCCTCTTCTTTTGGTATACACATGTGTGGTGAATTCCTTTAACTATATCTGTCTGGCAGTCATTGTCAGCAAATACGTTAAAACATTTTTAGGTCAGCTTGTTTAATGTTTAAAAAAATAAGAACCCAGGACAGTTATATAACCTTACTACTACTTGTTCAAAGTCTAAAAAAAACACACACACTCGTATATAAACACACAGACACGGCTACTTTTGTCTTGTGTACATGTAGTAGCTCATGCATGTCAATGTGTTGTTTTTAAAGAAAAGGCTAATTAAGTAGAAAACCCCTCCTCACCCTCTTTTCCCAGCCATAATGTCCACCACACTGGCCCCAATGCACATGCTAATGTGTGGAATGTGGCCATTTCCTCCCTCTCAGTGAAGACAAAGAGCCTCTTCCCCCACTCCAGCCATCAGTCCTGCTTGTCCTGATAAAAATACTACACACGTTCACCTTTATCGTGCAACACATTGCTGATGCTTAAAAATGAATTACACAATTAGAGATGAAACTGAACATTTGCACCAAAAGCCCACACATTATTAAACTTTTAGCCAAAATTTCTTAAATTTCAGACCTTCAGATTGTTCTGACTTAGTCTGCTAATTAGATTTTCATTATATCTAATATTTCTAATCTATATAATATCTCTAAGGCTTTAAACTGATTAAAGCTGCCACTTTTTCTAATATTTCTAATCTGTCTAAGATTTCTAAGTCATTAAGACTTATTTAAGTTTTCATTCTATCCAATAATTCTACTTTGCCCAATTTTTTGAGCTATATGTAGACTAATTTAAACATCAATTCTCTCTAAAAATGTCTAATATTTTTTTAAAACTCATTTAAGCCTCCATTGTAATATTTATAATCACATTTAATGTCTGAAACATGCAAGAAATCGATAATATGTTCTAGCTAGCGCTTATCAGCACACAAGTAACTCTTATATATACTCTAATATTCCTTAGAAACACCAAATTTGCTTTCATTCACTCAGTATATAACAGCAACAACATCGAATGCTCCAGCAACTGCCTAGCAACCACACAGAGCACCTAGTAACCACTTAGCAACACCCTAGCAACCACATAGCAACCTCCTCTATAGCAACAACCCAGAATACCCTAGCCAACACTGCCTCACTGCCCTCTCAGGCATTAGCTATGTTTCCATTCAATGTTGCTAGTCAGATGTATGTGCAAAACTGGAATATCATGTCAAACGTTTGCAAATAAAGCACCGTTTCCATACAATGAGTCAAAGAAAACAAAATTGTCACTTCCTGGTAAACTGAGAACGCCTCAGCAACCGCCATAAAAAAGAAGGTACACTTTAAAATGAATATCTATAAATTAGCAGTTCATGTTTTTAATTTTTCCCGTTAATTTATGGTTTTGAATAGCATTATGAAACCTTGGTCTTTATTTTCCAACAACATTTTAACCTTGAAAAGTTTGAAAAGGGACTTTTATTAACATTTTTAATAGTTTAAAGTGATAAATAGTCTGGGTTGGTGTTGTATATTATAGTACAAAAAAACTATATATTTCTCTATTTATTGTTTCTTATTCATTATATTTCAAACTTTTTTTTTAAACAAGAGTCACTTTGTTAAACTGTAGACTTCAATTTTCAACATCAAAAGTCAACAGAGCAGAGATCAAAATGTCTTATAATGCAATTTACAAAGCATTTGTGATCATGAAATATAGCAACTGTTAGTCAGATCATTTTTATAGTGTAGGTAGTATTTTTGACAGCTATTCTGAACTGCATCCATAATTGCGCCAATGACATAACCCTTTCTGTGCAAAAAGGCTGCAAAGCGGTTTGCAATTATTACATATTTTGACAAGAAGTAGGACAGCCTATTGTAATGTTTAAACCCAACACTTTAATTGGACCAACTTTTCTTGGTCCTACATCTTCCACAGGAATACCACTCAATTTAAGGACTGCTATAAAGATGTGTGATAACTTTCAACCAACTTAACACTTTTTTTTTCCTCAAGACGATCACCCGTTAAACCTTTAAAACTCCAATTAAAACTAATTCAAACTTTCAGGCTACTTTCTCTCACACTTATTTTAATGTACATTTCACACTATTAGCAAACCATTCACTCAAACATTTAGATAAACAAACTACTAAATAGCTGATTATTAATAGTTAGCAAGGTAGTAGTTAGGTATTTGCGTAGGATTAGGGATGTAAAATAAGTTCATGCTTTATAAGTGCTAAAAATAGTTAATATTCAATTCAATCCATCTTTATTTGTATAGCGCTTTTACAATGTAGATTGTGTCAAAGCAGCTTAACATAGACGTTCTAGTAAATTGAAACTGATCAGCCTAGTTTTCAGAGTTCAGTTTAGTTCAGTTCAGTGTGGTTTAATTTTCACTGCTGAAAGTCCAAACACTGAAGAGCAAATCAATGCGCACCTCCACAAGTCCCAAACCAAGCAAGCTAGTGGCGAGGAGCAAAATTTTACCAATTGACGAAAGTGAATGAAAAAATCGTGAGAGAAACCAGGCTCAGTTGAGCACAATCATTTCTCCTCTGGCCAAACTCTTGTGCAGAGCTGCAGTCTAGGCGCAGAAGAACGCTGGACATCCATTAATATCCTAAAGGTAATAAGCCAGTAGTAAATGGTGTGAAATCTTACTTAAACTAAAGTGTTGCCAAATTTGATCCATCACACATTTTTTTAATCTTTGTTGTATAAGTCACCTAAAATTAGCAAAAGATTTTCCTTTTACAGCTGCTCCTACAAATACGCAAATACATCTATAAAGCTCAATAGCTCTTACAAAAGCCGAATGAATGAGTAGGCAAACTAACCTGTCAGTTCTGTAACTGCCATGCAAATGAACTTTTTGTAGCTTTCTAAATAAAAAAAGTGTTTGTGTGTTTGCATATTGACATAAAAAAGGAGCAGATCTGCGTATGATATGAACAGAGTCCAACTGTCTCGTCAACAAGTGCAGGCTTGATTTCTGCTCACAGCTGCCGTTCACTAAAATGCAGGGACTTTCTAACTTTCCAATGTGTCCTCTCCAGAGCAGGTGCTGCTGCATTCAGTGCACAAGCTTTCAAAATGTGTGTTTAGAGCAGGGGTGCCCAAACTTTGTCATATTTCCAAATATCATCGCGAGCCGTGGGCCGAAGGTAAATATACCAAACTATATTACATTCAAGTTGCTATTGTAAATTTCATATTTCATTTCCTAATATTTTAAAATAAATAGAAAATATTACTTTGAATCGTATTAACTAATGTAGTATAACTTTTTAAATGATAATTTATTACCATAAAAACTTATACAATCACATTTATAACACAGTGGAGTTAAATGCTGAATGCAGTAGTCAAGCAGAATCTGCCTTTGACTTAGTTTGCTCACCAAAGTCTCTGCATTGAGTAACAGTACGTCCATTTAAACTAAATCAAAAAAGATAACAGAAAATAATTTATGCTGTTTAATTAAATCATTTAATTTCAGTTAGCTTTTAACAATAAAACAAACAAAGGGTTACATTAAATTTGATTTGACCATTTCAAAACATCCCCATTGTTCTTCCTCGCTTTTCAGTGGGCCAAATCAAAGGTTACCATGGGCCAACTTTTGCCGTGGGCCCTATGGGCATCTCTGGTTTAGAGGATGTATTTGAAATGCATATAGAATTTCCATTTAGATAGATTAGACTTTTTTTTTAACCATGTATACAGTTTTACTAATACAACATTTATGAAATAGTACTAATGAAAATATGATTAAACACACAGTAGGTTTTTATATTTATTGCCAATGAATTACACGATCATATTTTTTTTATTGATCAGGGTTAAAATTGTTTACAGAATTAGCAGATTAATGGCGAGTCTATACATATTGAATTGAATGATTATTTAAATTAAATCAACATGCCCTTTTTTGTCAGTGTGATCATTCATTTTTATTAATAAATAATAAAAATGTACAGTGAAAATATTTCTGATAAAAACATCATCTCTTTGGCAACTCGAATAACCTTTGATGTAAATGAAATCTCCCTAAATCAGTTGTAGTGATTTAATAATTTATTTAAAAATTATCATTTATTCATTCATTTTCCTTCGGCTTAGTCTCTTATTTATCAGTGGTTGCCACAGCAGAATGAACCACCAACTTATCCAGCATTTGTTTTACACAGCGGAAATATTTAAAAATATATAAATTTGAGGGGGTAATTTCACTAAAACATGGAGTACATTTTGTTAAATGTGTTTATAAATAGACAATTCTTCTCTAATCTGGCTTTTATTTGTTCTAGCAATGGCTGAAATTTTAGATTACTTGCACTTCTCGTCATTATGTATTTCTTTAGAATGAATCGCTTGTCGCTAACTGAACAAATATTAATACAAAATATGCATTTTTCCTTTCCAAATACCTGATTTATCAAACCACTTTTATCAGTTACAGTTTATTTTAAGTAGCAAAAGTTATTTTCGTTTTATGTCTATATTTTTTAATCTGATAATCCTGTTCCACTGTGTTCATAATTCGAGAAAATTTCAAATAAAATTGAGTAAAACCACGGTAACACTTTATTTTGATGATCCCTATTATGCATTTTGTTGACTAAAAGTTGCATTGCAACTACATGCCAATTAATTCTCATTTGAGTATTAGTAGACTGTCTACTTAATATCTGTTGATACTGCTCCTTCATTAATAAATACATAACAGTATGTCATTTATGTACACGATTAGATCTTGAAAGCTATTATTACATGTTCTTTATGGTACAGATGGTTCCATGAAGAACATTTAATGTCCAAATTTCATGCACATACGGTTCTTTAGATTTTTCCAAATGTACTTTATTTTTAGTACTATTCTTAAAATTAAGGGAAACAAAAATAGTTATTTTTATGACTTGGCCGAAGACCCTCCTTTTGGACGCTTCATTTTTTAAGTGTGTAAATTGCAAGTTGCAAACAAACATACACAATCAACAGATTTGTAATCTACATCATTACGTCTGTCTGTTTTACCCTACAGTGTCACTGTCTGTATTTGTTTGTACAGCAAAATGGGAGCAAAGCATTATAAATGTGTGATATGTGAAGTATGGTATGTGCGTTGTGTGTGACGGGGGTCAGGCGTGTGTGTGTGTGTTTGTGAATCGTTTGTGTAAGGGTACAGAGCAGATGGTAGACCTCTCCCCTGTAATGTCTGTTTCAGAGAGAACAATACGTCTCTCTTTCTGAGGCATGATTAAGGGCTGGAAGAGGATTGCTCTCCATGGACAGCTGGTTGGCAGCATGCCTCAAACACACATACACAGACACCCCCTCCCCACCATCCACACACGCATACACATACACACACACTCAGCAATTAACTGGCACGGGCCACAGCTTAAATATTCACCAGCCCAGAGCAAACAAAAGACCTTCAATTCCATTTACTAATGTGTATTTTCCATATGTATTATTTAGATTTTCCACCTATATATAAAACATGCACTTGAGCACTAAAGCATTTTGACTTAAGAAAATTTTTAATTAAAAATAAAAGCTCACCCTCATGTCATTTCAAAACATATTCTGGCTTCCTTTCTCCGAACACAAAAGTAATGAATGTATATTATTAATAATAAAATGCCATTTTTATGATTGTGATATTAGACAACAGAGTATAAGAATTGAGTCTGGGGAAAGAGAATACTGTCTCAATGAAAACATTCAGAAAAAAATGATTAATATAATATACAGTGCTCAGCTTATATAGGTACACGGCTTACAATTATATCCTTTAAATTCATATTTTTAAAAGGAGGCTTCATAATATTATATTTGTGCATACACATTAGAATATTCAGTACTGAAGCCAAATCTGGAGCTTATCTAACAAAACAACTAATGATAACTGTCCAATAACTAGGACAGCCAAATTTATGTTATAGATAAATATTAAATACACATTTAAATAAGAGGAAAAATCATAAAAAAGCAAAAAAAAAAATAAAATAAAAAATGTAGTTGAAATTTTGTAGGTTATAATTTTAGGTTACAATATTTAGCTTGAATTTAATTGTATTTCAGTTTCTAAATATGTTTGGTGACTAAAATATTACTTTAATAAATATATCTGTTTAACAAATCTGTTTTGTTTAAATGCAAAAAAATACATTGCCAATATTCACTGAGAAATGGAGAAAAATATGAATTTTCAAAATGTGGTGTACTCAATTATGCTGAGCACTGTAACTATGGTTTACACGTATTTTTATTTTATTTTAGAAATAATCTCCACGTAAAAATAGTAATTCATCATATAAAAATATAGCAATTGAGTACAAGTAAAAAAAATCATCACTATCAAAGGTAAACATTCATAAAACGACTCTAAAACGACAAATGACTTATTGTTTACATACATGATACATTGTAAATACACTTGAGAACGCTGAAACTTCAAAAGAAAGCGTAGTTACAGATCCCTGTGACTTTTACTGCATTCCTCTCACTGTTAAAAAAAACGTCTTCCAGACAACAAATGCGCACGGGGCTGAGAGTGCATGCAGTTCCGCTTGTCGCGCGCACTGCCCCCCTTCAGCGGCGCGCTCTGCTTGGGGCCGCTCGGCTCTCCGGCGCTCCAGAGAGAGAGAGCGAGAGGAGGAGGCGGGGCGAAAGACAAGCGGAACTGCTTTTGATCACCGAGGGACTCGCAGCCTTCGCATTCCGCGCATTCCAGAGGCCGTGAACAATCGGAGCTCGGTCATTTATTAGCAGAGCCCCTCCCGCCCTGAGCTCAGTCTGCTGGAGGAGCTCTCCAGACGCGCACGCAACTCGCACAAACGCATGGGAATATAAATCGTAGTCAACACATTTCCAGAAGGATTATATCATTAAACGCAGAGACGAGTACTAACAACATTGAAACTTTTATTCGCGATGCCACTGTGACTTGGTGAGTTTTTTTAAAAGACTTCTAAAAAGCAGCTTGTTGTTGTAAACGAACTGTTTTTATGGCACATTGCTTAGTTTGCTACAAGAGCGATGCGTTTGTTATTGTGCCTTAACGTTTATTCATTGAACAAACTGGAGTGTGTGCATGGAAGGACTTTGTTTATAGGCAGAAGCCAACTCTGTTTTAGTGCATTTGTTTTGGTAGAATTTATAACATTGTAGTTGTAAATTCAGTAAAGTACACCAATAGAATGAGGAACTAAACGTTTATTTCAAACCTTTGTTTTCATGCTTCTTTGGCATGTTCGAATGTTTTACTACAGTTGTGGTTGTAAAACAAATATGAGACACTGGATAGGAATTTGTAGTTTGTAGCAGGAAATAATTTTCTCACTTTGGAAAGTTGTTGGATTCTAACTCTGCATTTTCCATTGCTTCTTATGGTTGTCAATATTATAAACTTGAGCAGACACCCAGTGCATAGTGGGTGTTGTAGGATGGTGCCATTGGTATTTTGTGTGAACGTGGTGTTGCTATGGGTAAAGGCAGTCAGCCTAGAAGCATGTGGAGTGAGGCACCACTCACTGGTGTTTGCTGTTATAGAGTGTTTCAATATAGCTGAACAATAGAAGGGATTTGCATTTGAAATCTTTTTTTTTTTTTTTTTGCAGGTTCACAGTCTAGAAGATCTTTCATACCGCAGTATCACTGATTGCTGTCTTTTAAACATAGACTGAAATGAGAACAGCAGAGGAATCATCAGGAACGGTGCTGCACCGACTGATTCAAGAGCAGCTTCGTTATGGAAACCCTACTGATCCTACTCTGTTAGCCATCCAGCAGCAGGCTCTGCGTGGAGGCAGCAGCGGTGGAGGTGCAGGAAGCCCTCGTTCGTCTTTGGAAAGCCTAACCCAAGAGGAATCACTTTCTCCCCAGTTGTCCGCCCGACAAGAGCCCCAGGGCCAAGAGCATCAGGGGGACTACCAGCATTTAGAGAGTCCTGTTTGTCACCTTTATCAGCTCCACACAGAGGAGCTGCCTACTTATGAGGAAGCAAAGGCACACTCACAGTATCTTGCCTACAAGAGGGGACAGATAGGGCATCAACACGGCAGTCTGGAGACCCCTGGAGTGGTTGGAGGAGCAGAACAGGACGACAGCATGTGGGATGCGAAACGAGAGCATGCTCGCTCACTAAGTGAGCGTCTTTTGCAGCTCTCGCTAGAGAGAAATTGTGCCCATGACAATATTCCCATGAGCTCATCGCATAGTTATCCCCAACTCTCTAATAACCACTCTGATTCAGTTGTGAATGAGCAGTCAGTTCATCAGCCAGACCAACGTGGTCCTCCCCCAGAGTACCCCTTCATGGTCAGATCTCCTGGATATATGCTTAGTCTTTCACAGGAACATGGGCACTATTATAACGAGCCCCCTCCTGCCTTCCATTCACAGCATTACAGGTAAAATTATATTTTGGTCACATTGTATATATTGTACATTCTATAAGAACATCATGGGTGTTCTAATGTTTATATTTGTCTCTCTTAGGCTATTTCCAACACAGCCACATACACCTCGTCATAACGGCCTGCCCACATTGACCCCTGCTGGCCAGGATGTCAATGTTGGAGGATATAGCATCCCAGTGAACAACTTCCAAATGGAGCAGCTTATTAAAGAGAACGAAAGACTGAAAAGAGAAGTGGACAGCTACAGTGAGAAGGCGGCAAAGTTACAGAAGGTAATTGGATTCTTTGTGTGCTTGCAACTTCCTTGCAACCTTCTAGAACTGTGATATTCTCTGGATGACCTTACATTTTGCCTTGGATGCAAAAAAGGCAGCCGTGTCCTTTTGATTTTGAAGTAAAAAATGACCTACAAAGAGTGAGAACAAGAAATCATTGTACGCTGGTGTCTTCTAGCCTTTGCATTCTAAGAAGATTAGCCCTCTTGCCGTGTAGGAATGCATGCAAGGGAGAGGATCACTAGGACTTCAATTTAATTTGAAAAGGACACATTCTTGGTCACTGACTGAAAATTCCCAGTAACTTATTTAGCATGCGAAACAACACTGAATTTACCCATGCCTACAATGCCATGCATTTTTCTGTAATGTGATAATGTCATCACTGAAATACCAGAGTGTCATGGCAGAGCAAGGGGGAAAAACAAGCTTATCTTGGTGTTTGTTTTGCTAAAGTTTATTGGGCTTGTGTGTCGTTCAGAGGCAAAAGCTAGATTGAGTTTCAGTGTAATTCAGTTCATACATAGTGTTTAGATTTAAGTTCTATATTCTTAAAAATATTCCATCCTAAAACACTGAATCATGAGTGTTAAGCCACCATCATACAGAACAACAAATTTGAAATCCTTGTTTAATCAGGGAACTTTTAAGAGGAGGGGGCCTCGCTTGGTTTTTCCTGTGGCCCTCTTTGTTAGGATTCCAATGGGATTCCAATAGGAGCAGATGTCTTGGCTCATCTCAGTGTCCAAGAATGAAGAAGGGACTTTGGCTTGCCCACAGCTGATGGACTGGGCTGCAAAGCGCAACCATCAGACCTCACAGCTGTGGATTCCCCGATTCAATGGCCCCTTTCACTTTCACTCTTGGGCAAAACTCCACACGGCACCTTTTGACCTGCCTGTGAATTTGCACATGTAGATTGCATATATGTTGTTTTAAAGTAAAAATAAAATGCAGAAAATGGAAGAAATTAGAAAATAAATCAGTGGTGGGGTTTTGTAAACTACAATATTTGTTTATCTGGAAAATTTTGTTCCTTTGGATGATCTCTTTCTCATCCCATTTTCCGTGTCATAAATATCATACAGGTGCATATATTGTGGACTGTTCCACTCTCTCTGAATGGTATTCCTCCAGCTTGCACATTTCCTTTGTTCCCTGTATTCGCCTTTGGCATCCTTCCCTGTAGGGAGATGAATGTGCGGACACCTGGGACTCATAAGTGTTCTTTTTGGAATGTTGATTCAATTCCCAGTCCCTGAGGAGCTCTGTGAGAGTGATTCACTAGTGGGCAAGCACTGAGGAGAGCCTCAGCCAAGCACATTCTTCCCTCCTTCCCTTTTTATCTCAAATTTGTGTTTGTATTTTCTTCATTCTTGCTCTTGCTTATCCTTATTTTATTACGTTTAGGTTTATGAACCACTATTATTCCAACCAAAAAAGAAAAGTGTCTTATACTGGCCCTCATGTTGTTGAAAATCTGCATCCTGTTAGTTCTTCTGCTTAACACTAAATGATATTCTTAGCAGTATTTCCAACCTCCTGTTAATAGAGAACAGGAATTGGTGGGTGTAAATGGGATGCTAAAATGCCTTTCTCCTCTTTTTCAGCTTGAACAGGAGATTCAGAGGATATCGGAGGCCTATGAGACTCTAATGAAGGGATCTGTAAAGAGAGAAGCCCTTGAGAAAACCATGAGGAACAAGCTAGAGAGTGAGATCAAGCGACTTCATGACTTCAACAGAGATCTCAGGGGTAAGATGGTTTGCATAGCTGAGTAATTGTCTTATAAATGAGTTGCATGTTTTGGTGTGAGGCAATAAATACTAATTGTTGACTCCCTCATTAGACCGCCTGGAAACAGCCAACAAACATAGAGCAGCCACTGAAGTTGAAGACAAGAGTCGGCATGCCTTCGCCAAACTGGTTGAGCAAAGTAAGAATTCCCCTTTGCTTCTCTATAAATTATCCTTCTCCCAATGTGCGGTCAACCATTAAACAATGCCAGCTGTTCCCACTGCATTTTTTTCATGTTTATTTTGTAGGCTTAATGACGCATTCCATTAATAATTAATAATGTGTTTATTGAAATGTGTCCTGACAGAGTGTTTTGTTGGATATAGGCAACATAAGTATAGAAATGTATTTAAATAGTCTATGAAATATAGGGTCCAGTACCTGGTTAAGCACATTCTATATTCTTCATCTCATATAGTTGCTTTTGGAATTTGACCCGCAACCATTATGAACTCTGTAAATAAATATGACCTGGATTCCTGGAATATTTACAGGTATTTTGGGATATTCCGTCCTCCTGGAATGCTTCCTAACAGCCCCCCACTATTTCAGCCACTGAGGCCATAGACAACCTTTTCTGGTGCCCTGTGCGCTGCCTCTCCATTTTTGGGCAAATTAATGCTAAAGAATTCCAAGCTGCGTTAGGGTAAACTGGATTTGTTTTGCTAATCCTAATAGGGATTGTTGTTATTGTTCAGTATTTGGTTGGATTCTAATGGAATGACTGTTGTTCTCTTAAGGATAGAAATATGATTTTAATCCACCAGCAGTCTGTAAACAGAAAAGTTTTATATCTTTGCTTCGTGCAAATAGAAAGTTTTGATGTTGTTAGATGTTTAAAGTTACCTTTTGAGCCACCACATAGGCATGTCAAAGACATGATTCAGCATCTCTGAAGACTTAGAACAACGTGTAGGCTAACATTATGCTTAATGACCTTTTGCAGCTATTTGCTTTACTTGTTTACTGCATGGCTCAGAGGCATTCCAGAGATCCAGTTGGTACAAAGACTTGCCTGTGTGCGTAAGTGGATAAGTGGAAGCCTGCATTCCATCCAGAGGCATTTGTTTTGGGTTGTATAATCAGAGTAGAAGTAGAATGGAAAACTGATTGCTGTCTAATTTTTTCTGACCCAAAAACAAGTGAGTTGGATTTTAGTATGTCCTTTTCAGTGTGCCAAGTCATCTTAAAGGGTTTGAAGAATTTGGCATCCCAAATGGGAATTCAGTGAATCGCTTTTGTAATCTGGGAATTCTAAAGCAGTCTGCAGTGTAGGTCAAAGGACATGGGGAAACTTGGCCACTCCCCTGCAAACCCAGACAGACGTGTGTAAATCAAGCATGCCTCTTTTGTTCCAGACTCTTGTGGGAAGCTTATCCCTTGAGAATTGGTTAGAATGAGACTACAGGCCAGAGAATGCTATGGGCACACCCCAGTCCTACTGCGTGGTCATTCATTTTGTGGCCTGTGTGACAAGCATAATGACTGAATAGCATTGAATATTCTTGTACCCGTACTGTAGTAAGTTGTCGTGGTACATAGTTTTCATTTTGTCTGTCTCTTTCTGTTTCCATAGATGAGGACCATCTTCGAGAGCGGGAACGTCTGGAAAAAGAGACGCAGCATCTACGGGCCTCAGGAGAAGAATGGAAGAGGCGGCGTGAAGCCTTGGAGCAAGCACTTATCACAGCTCAGACACGAAATAGGCAGCTGGAAGAAGAGTTACGTAGGAAGAGAGCGTATGTGGAGAAGGTAGAAAGGATGCAGAGTGCATTGGCGCAATTGCAGGCAGCATGTGAGAAGAGGGAAGCACTGGAGTTACGACTGAGGACCAGACTGGAGCAGGAGCTGAAGAGTTTGAGAGCACAGCAGGTAAAAGATAAAACAGACAACAGTTTTCTGTTGAATAAGAAGCAACAATTAGAGATTAAAAAGTAAACCACCATTTCTCTTTCAGTGGCAGTCTCAAGCCCAGCATGCAAGCCCTGGGTCATACATGGACCTTAACGTATCATCACTACAGCAGCAACTGAGGGAGCGAGAGGAGCAGGTTTTGGCCCTGGAGGCTGACATCACCCGCTGGGAGCAGAAGTATCTTGAAGAGAGCACAATGCGTCAGTTTGCCATGGATGCTGCTGCTACTGCCGCAGCTCAGAGGTGAGTAAAAGCACGAGAAGAAGGGACGCCATGGTCAAAAAATATTACTCATTTTAATTTATTGCTCAACTCTTGCATCAACTGTAACTCTTTTTGTAGGGATACCACAATCATCAACCATTCACCCCGCAGTTCACCCAATAGCAGCTTCAATGAGGATTTGCCGTCCCCCAACCACAGGCATCAGGAGATGGAAAACCGGTATGTCCACCATTTACATTCTCTATCCCACACTGGAAAGTCAGTCTATATTTGCTAGAAAAAATTAGTTTCCTATAGTTTTGATGTGTTGTATCTCAAAGTAGTCCATGTTTTATCAGGATCCGGGCACTTTATGCTCAACTCTTGGAGAAGGATGCTGTTATAAAGGTCATGCAGCAGCGGTCAAGACGAGAACAAGGCCGACCAGAGTTACAAGGCCTACGACCTGCTCGATCTGTTCCCTCCATCAACACTGTTGCCACAGCTAGCACCACCCGAGCCAAAGGTGAGAAGTAGTTACAGCCCAGGGTTGTACAGACCTGCCACTGGAAGTCCTGCAGAGCTTGGCTCCAGCCTATCTGGACCAGAATTAACTAGTTCAGATGTGTTTAATTAGGATTGTATTTAAAGAGCAAGACTGAAAACTGTGAGTGCATCTGTGACATTCACTTTCAGCTGGACAACTGGAAGCTTCTTTTCTTAGTGGCTATGTAATGTCTCCAAGGAGGAATGTGCCAACTAAAATAAGCTAGTGCTGTGACTAGCTGGCGCTCTTGAAATAGTCTACTTGTGAAATGGAATGCGTTTTGGTCTCCCTGTCTTCAAGAATAGAACCACAATAATAGTAAAGGGAGTTTACTGGATGTCAAATGTTTGCATGGCGGCATCCCTATATTGGAACATGTAATTAAACTGCTTCCTTTTCTATCTGCAATTTCAGGGAAGAGCCTATCAGATGACCAGACAGCAGCCGCATCTTTGCCCCCATTGCCCCATCTGCTTGCCAAATCCAGTGTCGAGACAGCAGCACACAGTGTGATTCAGAAAAGCCCAGCTGTAAAGCAGAACCTGCTGATGTTGCTGTATCTGCTCCAGAAGCTTCCACTGCTCTTAGCTCTGGTGTGTAAACTCATGCCATTTTCACTCATCCCACATTAATTGGTAGACTTGGCAAATCTATTATGCTTATCATGTGACAAAGAAAACCCTTAATGGTTAGAACTTCTATAATGTTGGTGCATACTTGCCCTTTTGAACCAGAGTAGTTAAAGTGTAACTTGAACACCATGTCAAAATAGCGGTTGGGGAGAGGACTCAACCAAAACATAGTCTATGTTTTGTATAGCTTCCCACCTTGTTTGCTGCTCAGGCATGAACAAAGAAAGCTGACAATCTTGCATTTTATTACAGAATCAACTTCTCTCAAGACAACCCAGATCAGCTGTGCCGTCGAAAACGATATGGTGGAGATCCTAATCTGAGATTAACAATGTCCAGCATGATGCTGCCTGCTGCTTTTACGCACAGATGATTCTTCTTGGGTCTCCATATGAGGACCAACCTTATCAAGAGAAGCTGTGCTTTGTTCAATAGGGAACTCGCCATTGAAGCTGATTTTGGGTTTGTGCATCAGGATGTGAGAAAAATGAATGGTGGATCTTTGGTGAAGGAGAGCTGAGCTCCCCTTGACAGTTGGTGACTGAACCTAGACTGTGAGATGTATGGTCTGAATGTGAGGTACTTGGACAGTACTCTACTCTAAAGCTACCACAAAACTTAAGTGCTTATAAACACATTGTATATGTTTATTGTATTTTGTATTTATGAGTATTGCTGCTGAGTGTGTGACATTTAGTTTGATAAGTGTGTAGAATGGTGAAATAGGACAAGATATCCCACTATTGTGAAACTTGTGCATTTGCGTTCCTTTGGAAAAACAACCAAGGGCAGTGTTCTTTTTTTTTTTTTTTTTTTTTTTACCAGTTAAGTATACCAACCCGTGTAAGACTATATCCCACATTTCTAGATAAAAAGCACAGACGAATATATCTCCAACTTTACACGCTCCATGTATAGTAGGTATGCCATTGCAACTGCTTCATCTTTAAATATCAAGAATAGAATAGTTTGGATTGTAGGAGGCCAAATACAGTTTCAACCAGGAGGCCTGGGATTAGAAAATCTACCAGAATAGTTTGGTAAATACCTTCACCAGCACTCCCATTGACTAAATTATCGTTACAGTTGGTGTTCTTGCTATAACTGACTGACTGTGGGTGCTTTTCGCTCCCTGATTTAAATAGTGGTATGGAAAGCCTCCTTTCAGGGATGGTGGAAGGGTACATACTCTTTTAGCGACACTTAGGGGAAGTATTACCCTTTGGAGAGACAGGGGCTGATGTTTCACATGCCATATTATTATTATTTTGCGCCCAGAACTGCAACCATCACACTTGCCACTCCCTTGCAGACAAGCCGGAGCTAATCTTCCCACATTCCTCCATTGTGGAATGCCCCTGCTCTGAGGAAAAAGGCTATCTGCAGTCTGACCCTTGGCCTCGTTCAAAACGCTTGGCATTTAGGCTACCATCCTCTTTTGGATCTGTTTATTTCCATAGTGCTGCGGTAGCTGGTTCTACTGTTAGCATTTTGTGACTTAAAGAATCTCCAGTGTAGCAACTGCAACTAGCCTTCATTTCAGAGGCAGAGACATTTCTGCCTGTCTAAAACATTTGTTCTAAACCAAGACTACACATGCTTTAGTTTATAGTGGGATAATAGTATAAATGGTTACCATATAACAAGTCAGTCTTATCTGTGTGGGTAATAAGTATCAAACCATGTTAATTTAACCTTTCTTCAGTATCATGAAATGCTACTTTGATTTTCCTATTGCCTTCGATGCATTGCACTTGCTGGTCAAGGCTTTGTACTGAAGTCATGTTTGTTTTGTTCACTACTTGGACTGTTTACAGAAAGGGCTGTTTTGAAACGAGAGAATTTAATATATTTTGTATATTATTTTACTTTTTTGCTATTTAGTAATGTGAACATGCCAAAGATTTGCATTACATTTTAAGTTATACAATAAAAGTATGAGCATTAGCGACGTGAAATGTAGATACGCAGTTCAAACTGGTTGACCCATATTTGGATGTTGCTGTGAACTTCAAGAATGGGGAATTGTTTTGTATGTCATTAACATTTCAGTAATTTGAATAAAACCTTAATATATATCTTTACAAAAACAACGTGTCGACTGGTTTGTATCTTAACTGAAAAGACTCATTTACGTCCTCCTGACATGTTTCACAAGTGCGAGGCTGTGCTAACTGCTCTTATCTGCATCCCTTCTTTGGCGTGAATGGCATCTTTCTTTAGGAGCAGAAAGGAGCCTTATTCACAACAGCACAACAATTCTGCCACCTGCTTCACTGTTGGCAAGCCGTCTCCATTAAACAGAGGCCACATTCCAGCTTGCACTCCAAGCCATAAAAAAGAACATTCCTCTCATCAACCTCACAAAAATGGAGGCCCAAAAAAATGGACGCATAAAGAAAACACGGAGTGAGCTCACTTTATTCCAAAATCTAGCTGTGCATCTAGTAGGTACTACTTTTGACGAAGAATGAACGGTTAAAAAGTATATTCAGGATAGAATGAATGGTGTCCTACTTCCACCGTGTGATTAGCAAAATTAGTTTTGACTTGGTAAATGTAGATGATCATTTATGAATACTGTGAATTCTGACATGGTCCTGTTATTAGCTTGCTATTTTTGACTACTATATAGTAAAACAAAAGGCATGTTTGGATGCAGAGTTGGATGTTCAACTGACAAAGCTAACCAGACTCAACAGTTTGGAACCAAACTAATTCAAAGTTTTATAGTTCAACATCAAGGGAAATTTACCCCCTAGTAGACAAAAACATGCCATAAGAAGTAAAAGCATTCCATTCCAAATGGGGGAAAAATTGAGCTGCCAGACATGTTAGATAAGAAGTGGAGCTAAAATGCATTTTTTCCTGGACTTCAGATGTTGTCACTGGAGTTCTCCATTATATTAACATTTTCTTTCTCAGATATTACTCTGAAATTTGTTAGGGCAACAAAATAAATAAAACTGAATATTCAGGTCTTCGAGGACGAAAATTAAGAGTGCGGAGGGTGGGGTAGGATGATGTGGATCTAACTGAATAGTGAGGGGGAGGTTGGGGGGGGGGTGATGTCGCAGACGAAAGTGAAGAGTGGGGGGGGGGGGGTAGTCGTGAACAAAAGTGAAGAGCAGGGGGGTAGTCACGTCATTCTCACTACAAGCGACCGTTCATTTCAACGGAGAGTGTGCAACTTTCTGCGACCTCCGTCTACGCGAGCGACAGCGACCATTAGCGATTAGGTTGGCATGTCAAGTGATGCGACAAAGTTGAGAATCCTTCAACTTCATGCAAATGAAGAGCAACTTTCTTGAGCAACAGCCAATAGGAGCACCAGTAGTGCTCACATGATCTCTCAGCTCGTGCAGAGGCCAGTTGTATTCGTGCTGTCTCTACCTACACAGACCTGCATTTGCAGCAGGTCGCCACCCAGAACGGAAGGCAGCTACAAAGTCGCTGCTAGTCTGAATGAGGCATAACAGTCTCTTTGGGGGCCCAAAATGGCGTGGGCCCTGTCAATTGTCCTAACTGTTTGAGTCCTAACGCCCCAGTAAAGTGAAGGGAACATTATTCTGTCAGTGAACACCGTCTTTCAGATGAGACATTGAGCCAAGGTCCTGACTCTCTGTGGTCATTAAAAATGCCATGGCACTTCTCGTAAAGAGTAGGGGTGTAACCTCATTGTCCTGGCCAAATTCCCTCCATCAGCCCTTACCCATCATGGCCTCCCAATAATCCACATCTACCGAATTGGCTATCACTATCGCAGTCCACCTATAGCTGGTGTGTGATGAGAGCACTGGGCCGTTGTCCTGTGGCTGCAGTCGCATCGTCCAAGTGGATGCTGAACACTGGTGGTGGTGTGGAGAGGCCCCTCTCTTATGATTGTGAAGCGATTTGAGTGTATGGTCACACATGATTAATGCACTATATTGATACACATTCCTTACTAGAGGCTTTTTGCACAAATTTTACATAGCTTACATTACTTTCCACAATAAATAACAAAGATGATATATTTAAAGTTGCAGCACATGTGTGGACATGTTTTTTTTTTCTTGTAAATGTACACAAGTTTTACTCTAATTAAGGACGGACGAGCAAGCTAACATAGTTAATAGATTTATGGAACATATATGACATAATATTACTGAGAAAATTCTGATAGACACAAATCTCTCACAGAAGTCTCATATTTCATGCTTCTCATTGCTGTCTAGGAGAAACCAGACTGGGTTGTAAAAGGCCCTGTAAAGAAAATTCCTGGTAGAGTTTCACCTTTCCTCCCTGCTCTGTCAGCAACATTAATCTCTTAAGAACTTTGACTCCCAAGTTCTGTTCATCAGCTGCATTTTTAAAATAGTTTTCTAAAGAATGCAGACTAATGTATCATCATGAAAGAGCAGCCTTTTGGTGTGGTTTCCAGCCTGCGAACTAAATACATTTATGTTTCAGGATAAACTACCTTGTAATATTAACTAATATCATGCTCCACACACACACACACACACACACACACACACACACACACACACACACACACTCACACACACTCGAGCAGGATGATAACTAGCACATATTAAAAACCTGTTAGCCACCTAACGGTGTTAAACATCTCTTACTGAGAAGAGGACTCTGTGTGTTCTTTAGCAGGTTTCTGTTTTCAGAATAAACATTTTGCCTTGCATGCCTCCTTTAGTAGGTGTGAGCTGGCATTCCGTAAATGCTTTGTGAGATACCTGGGTGATGGGTTTACTTGTGACAAATCAGTGTGACTTTTCTCAGTTGAAGGAATACAGACGCAAGGAATGTTCTTGCTGGAATGTCTTTCTCTTCAGGGGCTCCAGTACATTTCAAGGTCAAGCAATGGCCCGGAGTGCTCACAAACATCACTGTCCATTCACAACAACATGTCACAAGGATTATAAATCACTCAGATACCACTGTGCTTTCATGTAACTTGAAACATTTTTTGTCTTACTTGTACAGTCTTGTTCATTTCTTGTGTTCGGTCTAGGTGAGGGGTCAGACTGGTGGACTAAGAGCTTCAACATCTGTTCACGTACATGGTAAGATCTCACACTGTTCCATAGGGAATGTAATTCTTGGCACGTTGCTTGCTTTAGCAGGCTTCCCAGGCTCCCTAAATTTCAGTGGAACCTACAGGGACGGAGTCCGTTCCAGAAACATCTGCAACTTGGAAATGTAAAGATGTTTTCCACAACAGACCTTGTTGCATTTTCTTAAGATGAACATGTTGAGCAGCTATAGGTGGTGTCATGGTGAATTGTGTGGTTTATGCATAAGTATCAGTGTTCACTACACACAAGTTCCCCTCCAAAATGAAAATTATGTAATACTTATTTCACCCTCATGTCAATCTAAAATGATATGGCAGTCTTTCCTCTGTGTTTTCTACAGGAATGATGGTAGGTCAAGATTTTTTCATCGTTTAATTTGTATACTCAATAATATGATTCCAACTTAAACCATTACTCACGCTACCTAATGGCTACTGGATCACCTTTACTCTGCAATGGTCGCCTCTAATTTAATTGCCAATAAGTTTACCTTAGCCCGTGATGACGCAAATAAACACCAAGTTTATGTTGTCATATTGTCATTGTCTTTTTTCTTGCGTCCAGCTTAATAAAGAAAAATCAATTCACTATCCTAATCACAGTTTAAAAATGCTTACTTTTCTATATTTATAGCTCAATAACAAGTTCACTTTTCGGATTCCTCACACATTTGGGCCATTTATTTCCTTTTGCAAAAGCGTTGGATACTCAAATGTCACTCGTTCAAGAAATTACTATATTACCACAGATCATAAATATAACAAACTTCCTATTATACACTTACTTTAAGTGTAGGCACTGAGGTCCACCCTATTTAGGCGCACTCATTTTCTGGCCCTTGGCTGCATATCGAAAGTGACTATAATAATTGAATGAAATGAATTAAATCATTTCATGTGCGTGTCGAATATAACAAGTTTGTCGATAGGCGGTGCTTTTGTTCAAACCTCTTCTTGGTCGGTCATAAATCTTTTTCAATGCAATGCATTAAAGGGCAGCGCATATCTTAGCCTTACCCTGGGATTTGTTCACCCTCCGCCTATGAAAGTGTCCTTAAGATATACACTTTAAAAAACCATTGCGAATGGTCCTTCAAAGTGGTCAGTTTTGAGCATTTTATTTAGAAATTTAGTAAGATGCTGTTTGATTCCCAGCATTTTTCCAAAATATTTTCCTTTGAATCCTGCAGTAGAGCAAACCTATACAGTTTTTTTTTAATGAAGTTAACTTGTTAACAGAGGTTCGGCAGCGGAACCATGCCTAACTTTGTCTCCTTAACCAATAACCTTCTCCCTGAAAACTTATTTAAGGCAGACCGGACCTAGCACTGTTCTTCTCATTCTCTCGAACCCACTCTGCCTCCCTCTATTTCCTTGCTTCCCATTAACAATCCTATAACCCTCTTTTTACTCCTATGTTGAATCAGGGGTCCAATCACTCTACCAAAATATTACAAAGTCCCACTCTGAGTCTCTGGGCATCATCGTCGGATGCCAGATCAACTACCTACCTATTAACTGTTTATCCTCTTACTTCCATTCCCCTTCATCCCACTGTTCCCTTAGCATCCCTTTCATGCCTACAATAAAGTCTAGCTCAAAGTGTGGCGTGGTACATGCTGGTGAACGCATGGCTAAGTATGACAGCCTTCATGCTTATGGTTTTCACCAATGTTCGGAAAAGTTTTTCCAATGATTCCCTCACTGACTCAGCAAATGGAAAGCACAATGTTTAAAGTTGGCATTTACACGTTCCAGTGATCTTAGTAACATGTTTTTAGTCAAGGACCTTAGTAACGCATACCTCAAGATATAATTCATTAAGTCAAATCTGTGTTTTGCCAGTGTTTCCATAGAGACACAATGATATTCCAAAACCTTCAAGAGTGTGGAGGGAATGAATTTCCCTCAATGACTCTTTCCCCTTGTCCTTTCCAAAGAAGGTTATGGACGTCTAATTTTGCACTTGTTTTATGATGGAAAATACTGTTTTTCACCTAATACCTTTTGGCAACTGTTTGAAGCACATCTGTATTGATTCGCAAATAGCATACATGAATCTTGTAAAGACTATGTGGAATTCAGAAACCCTTGTTATTAGCGACACTGGTGGCCAATAAGTGAACTGCAATCAACAACTTGGCTTGTACTCATATAACATACAACACAATGAACATGATTCAATCCCCAGACATACTCCTCTCATTAACTAAATAAACACAAGACAAAAAGAACAATGAGACTATAAATAATATAAATTTGGCTATGGCTAATAATCTGGCTAATTCTGTCATCATTTACTCACCGTCCACTTTCAAATCAATTCACTTTCTTCTGTTGAACACAAAAGAATTCTGGATGGCAGATGTGGTGACTTCTATGGTATAGTATTTGTTTTTACTATTATGGATGTCAGTGAATTTCATTTTTCAATACACTTAAATACATCTTTTTTTAATATAGTATAACTACCAAAACAAATGTGAAAAATTGATCGGTATAAATTAGGAGATTAAAAAACAAACAAAAATATATAGTTTCTCTCTTCAGCCTTGAAACCAATTAGCGTTGTTTTAGTGTGTGCCCACAAAAGGGCTTCACAAATGGAGGGTGTGTATTACTAAGTCAGGATTATCTTTTTATGCAGATGGATCTCTCCTATTAACTATCTTTCAAAAAAAAGTGAGTTCTGAAGGTGGAGCAACAGGAAGTGGTGCAGTATCATCTTCCTGTTTGAGGGATTAGAATCTGAGACCCATTCTTTTTTGAGGTGAATTATCTTATTTTAGCTTTTATGCAATGTTCAGTTAAGAATGTCAATCTTATGTGTCACATTGATGTGCCTTTGGGTGAGGTAATTAGCTGTGCATAAAACGGTTTATATATTAGGTTTACTAATAACTGACATTATTCATTTTCCAAATTATGAAACCTTCTTCATTAAAAAGAATAAGAAAAAATACAAATTACATGCAAGTAGTGTTATGTTCTTAAGCTTTGTCTTGTGCTTAAAATTATTATTTAATGCAAATAGCAGTGATGACATGTATACGGCATATTTATAGTGTAGTTCATAGACTGATTTCATGCGGCTGCATTTTAAAGGCGAAATTGAGGCTCCTTTTTTTATTTTAATACCGATTGGTACTGAAATTCAGTATCGTGACAAGTCTAATATAGTGAAAGAATCAGTTCATTAACTTGAGTTTGATAAATGGCATCTAAAATGTGTTTTTGGGAAAGAAAATTTTAGCTAACTAGTGCAATTTCCCTTAGCTGAAAATGAGGTCTGATATCCCTTTTTATTTTTACAATCCATTCACAATGGACCTTCGGGTCACTCGGAAGGTGGTGAAATGATTGAATGTTAGTATTTTATATCATGTATTTGACATTTGTTGTTCAGTGTTAGCTGTTTTGATCACCGTGGAGGAGGTAAACAATTCGCGCACACGTGTGAATGCAGACACCATGTGAACATATGCATAACGTTATATCAGTGATGCAAACACAAAATTAATGCAAGTAAATGATTACAAGGTGAAGGGAAGTAAACATAGTACAAATGATTTATCATGCTAAACATTATAAGCATCAGGTATTTGGCAAACAGTCATGATAGTAATATACAGGAATTTTTGCTTCTAATTGTTGTACGTTTCTGATATTCGACTGAAGTCCTCTTTTGTTGTTTTTCTGTCAGATTTGTTTATTATGGCTCGTTTCCACTGACTGGTACGGTACGGTACGGTTTGGTACGGGTCACCTTTATCAAGCTTGCGTTTCCACTAACAAGGGTACCCTTTTGGTGGGCGTGGTGTATGACAGAAAGTTTCAGTCGACGTCATTCTCGCTGGAGGAAATGTCTACAATTAAGCTGTACGGGTCACTTACATATCATTTGAAAAGCACTTCTCATAAAACATGCTTCATACACATAAATACTTGTGTAGAAATGTTTATTACTAACTTTTCTGTGAACATGAGTTGATTGTAACTGCAGATCAATGACAGTGCGAAACAGCCTACTGTAACGTCTGTAATTATATTAAATAATTAAATAAATGAACATATATTAACACATACAGCCCCTTACAGTCTCTGATATGTTATCAATTACAGAAGAACTACACACAACAGACATTTCGTCCGTATTTTGGTTCAAAAACAGCACAATATATAGCCTACAGTCAGTGAAAACCTCTCATCTGTGTCTGTACTCTTCAACAGCACATGTAGCCTCTGTTAGAGAACAATTCTGAGTTCATATTAGTCCAAAACGTGATAATAATAATTAAATAAGGCAGTGTGTTCACGTCTGCTCAAAAAGAATGCACTCCTTTTTTTCCGGCTTCTCCTTTGTTTCTTCACGCTTCACTCTCGCGTTTGTCAATGTCTGACAGGATCGGGTTTCAAAAGCACATCAATAATCAAGCGCAGGTTATTATCATCAGCTCAAGAAGTTTGTTATTTCAGATATAATGTTAGATGCGCGCGAGCGCTAGCAAGAAAGCGAAACCGCTCACGCCTCAGACTGCCTCGTAAAAAAAACTTCGCGGCACAGGGTAAATCTGCTCTACTCCATGGCTTTGTGGCTGTTTATCAAGACGACAAGGTTTGTTTGAGCCCGGGTCGACCATGGCTCGTTTTATATGTATAAATAATTCCGCTGTAATCTCTCGCTGTGCGTGTATTTTAAACATGGCGGGTTTTTTGTTTTCATTCTGGCTTGTTGCGTAAGCGAATGACGTAGCTCTGTAAACCAATAGCGTTCAGCTGCGCGTCTAGCTCCGCCTTTTGGTACCCTTTCTCGTGTTTGGTACCCTTTCGAAAGGGTGCCGAAAAAGTGGTACGGTACGGTTCGGTTCGGTACGCTTTTTGACAGTGGAAACGGCTATAAAAGCGTACCAAACCAAACCGAACCGTACCGTACCACTCAGTGTAAACGGGCCATTAGATTTCTAATTTATTGAACATACTTTTTGTTCTTCTTACATTCTTTCCATGGTGCAGTTGGAGCAAATGGATGCCTGGAAGGCAGGAGGCAGTGCTACAGTAGGTAAGTTCTCATAGAAAACACGCACGCACGCACGCACGCACGCACGCACGCACGCACGCACGCACACACACACACACACACACACACGCTCACATACAAACTTCCAAACTTTTTGTCTCTCCCTTTCCTGTCTTTCAGTGGCTATGGATTCCAGATGATTAGAAAATAAACCTCCTCAGTGACTGTGTTGAGTGTTCTTCTGCACTGTAAATACTATAAATAGATATTTTTTATACTACTATTTTTTACAATTTGATTTACATTATAATTAGTACTTCACTGTTTTAGGTTTGTTTGAATGAAAAGCTGTTATTTACAATTAAAATGTTTTTTTTTTTTGCATTTTTTTTTTTAGAAATATGATTTTTGATGCATTGTTTTTGTTATCAGAAAATTTCCAAATAAAGACATTGATTCGTGAAAATACGTCTAAATATCATCTTGAAATGTTTCTTAGACTAAATGAACTAAAATACAGTAATATGTTTTGGAAATAGTTGAAATGTGTAATTTCTGTAATCTATTACATAAGAAAAGGCTTTTATTTAAATTTTTATTCACAAAAAGTCCAGCCGGTTTTTTTTTATTTTTTTTTATAAAATATCAACTGGAGACTCCAAATGAGGAAGTGCCACAAATGTTCATCTGTAATACTTTTATCTTGTGTGGTTTTGTAGGCAGAACAGTTTTGAATAGATATGCATATATGCATTATGTAATTTTGACTCATTTGGTCATTTGGTTACCAGGTGTCCATTTGGAATTTCCAAATGGCTTTTTAGAAAGGATGCCTATACTTTTTGAAAATAAAAGCTTACAGAAGCTACATTTTTTGGGAGTATCATCATGAAATTTGAATCAAAACATAATCAGACATTCAGTTTTATCTTTCTGGTGTTTCCATGCCATTATCATGAGTCACATTCATTTTTCCTCTAATGAATTTCATTGACACTAATCGCAATTCACTTTCACTTATATTTTACCATGCTTGTTTCTTTACTACTTTGAGTTATTTTGACCCTTGGATACCAAACTAGCCAATGTCTAGTTTCAAACAAAACCAGACGTGTGAACATAGACCACAGGGTTCAAGAACAACAGACATTTATATTTGGGTAAGTTGTTTTCTTGAAAATTGCTCAAAAATGAGGCGCAGGTTAAAGGGCTAATATAAACAACTGAATGATATTAAAGTGATGTTTACACCATATCTGCATTTTGAAATCGCGACAACAGCTGGAGGTTTGTAGTCCACAGCATGTTGTTGCAATGTTGACAGTGCTGATCCTATACTTACCGGTTTCTTCCCATCGCAGCCTCGCTTTCGTTTTTTTAAATGGCGGCCACATGAAATAAGCATATAGCTGTTTTGAGTCCCTGCTGGGCCATTTGGCATTTCTGTGTGGAGTTTGCATGTTCTCCCCATGTTCACGTGGGTTTCCCCCACAGTTAAAACACATGCGCTATGGGTGAATTGGGTAAACAAAATTGGACGTAGTGTGTATATAAATGAGAGAGCGTATGAGTGTTTCCCAGTACTGGGTTGTGGCTGGAAGGGCATCTGCTGCATAAAACATGCTGACGGTTGGCGGTTGATTCAGTTGTGGTAACCCCTAATTAATAAGAAACTAAGCCACTGCAATTTTTTATTCTTCATGAAAATTTCCCTGCACAAATTTAGGTATTCACTGACCTCATGCAAACTGAAACCAAGACTAGATGAGGCTAATTCTAATCTCTGTCACCGTGACTCTGTTCTAAAGATAGATATTCCCAATCATGATCTGTTATTGTGCCTCTAGTCTAGAGAACATCCATCGACTTACATCAAGAGCTCCACGGGAAGGTCAGACATGCCTGATGGATGCCAGGCTGATGAAGTGTTCAAATTACCTGGCAAAAGACTCTATGCTGCAGCATTGCAAATATGAATTAGTCATTGCAAAGTATCCATCACCTGTATTTACGTCCATGTCTGCGTGTTATGATGCGGCTGGCGAAATAGCATTCGGTTTTCAAATACTTCCATGTTTGTCAGCAGCCTTTTCTGAATTCCATACTTTCAATGAGACATGTTCAAATACTCTTAGATTTTCTCTCCATGTGACGATTTTTTTTTTCCCAGTAACAGCATACCATGTTAATTCAGATAAGGTCCTTGCACTGCTATGTAATGCATGCTGTAGACAGGAATGTTCAGTATGCTGTTTCACAAGCGTTCAATCCCAGTCACACAGTGACAGGTGAAGATGGACAGACTGTCACTTATTTAGCGCACATGCTCTCGCCTCATGTTTGAGCATGGCACGGGGGCAGAATGTGGAAAAATGGCTTTTTATAAGTGCTGTGTCCTCTCAGCGTAACCTTACACATCAGAGTGCACGTGTACATGTTGCAAGAGTTGGTTGGATATCATAGAAATATTCATAGAAATCATGTTGCTAATGGCTTTGAATGCTGCTAGTCACTTCATATTAGCAGTGGTGGAAAGAGTACTGAAAAATCATACTCAAGTAAAAGTACCATTACTTGCCCAAAAATGTAGTGCGGGTAGTTTAAAAATATCTGTTGTAAATATTACGCAAAATATGAGTATAGCCCTTTTAATACTACTCAAGAGTAGTGAGTAGTGAGTATTTTACACTGTGAAAAGTTGATGCGTTTACAAGCAGTTTGTGCAGGGATGTGTAAACGTAACATTCTGTAGTGCATTTAGTCATCTTCTTATATTTGTTCGTTCCTTCCAACCTTCATTCATTTGTTCCTTCCTTTGTTTCTCCTTTTATTAGTTCGCTTATTCATTTGTTCTTATTTTTGTTCCTTCATTATGTCCTTTGTTAGATTGCACAGTTCTTCCTTGAATCCTTCCTTTATTCATTTTGTTCTTCCGTCCTTCATTAGTTCGGTCCTTCCATCCTTTATTTGGTCCTTTATTCCATTCTTTGTTCGATCCTTCCTTCATTCGGCCCTTCCTTCTATTCTTCATCCATTCCATTTAGTGATCATTTAAGGCTGTTTGGTGACTTCAGTCATCATCCAGTCAGCATTTTTCATTTTCTCATCAGTGACATGCAGTCTATAAAAAGTCTCTGGGTCATTGCATGTAAGGATTTTGAACATCTTCTTGGACATTTTTAATGCTTCCAAAAAGTTTGTTGCATTTATAAAGCGTCTGTGTGTTGAGGTTGCTCAGTATGATGCGATTTACTTTTTATGTGTGATTTGATTGGACAGGAATCGCAGGACTGATTTTTCTACTTTAGCCAATCACCATAGACAAGAAAGAAATAATAGTGGATTAATTGAAGTATTTGTAATTTGTTACTTTACACCACTACACCACTACTATTTTACACCACTTTCTTGTCTATGGTGATTGGCTAAAGGAGAAAAATCAGTCCTGCGATTCCTGTCCAATTAAATCACACATAAAAAGTAAATCGCATCATACTGAGCAACCTCAACACACAGGCGCTTTATAAATGCAACTTTTTGGAAGCATTAAAAATGCCCAAGAAGATGTTCAAAATCTTTACATGCAATGACCCAGAGATATGACCCTTAGTCTCCATTTGCACCAAATGGTCATTAAAAAAAACTGAGCACAAAAGAGAAGAGGATTAACTTTATATTCGATAAGAAAAAATGTGCACAAACTATGATGGCAGCACATTTGCCCAATAAATTTCAGTATGCGCTTAAAAAAAAGTGATGTGATTTTTTATTTATTAGCTCATGTGATAATAGGTGCAGTGGGATGGCAGTAAGGCACAAACCAGCAGACTGACCACATTTTAAAATGTCTCAAATGTTGTTTTGGTCATTCTAAAATCCCATACCCAAAATCTAACATCAAAGTGGTTACATTCTTCGAAATAAAGGTACAAAATCTGTCAGTGAAGAGGTACCTTTTCAAAAGATACATTTTTATTCCTAATAAGTTTCTAAAGGTACACGTTAATACCTAAAAAGTACAAATGTGTATCTCATAGTACCTTAAAGGTACAAAAGTGTACCTTAAAGATACTAATGTCAACCTGTAAGGTACAAAAGTGTACCTTTTGAAAGGGTATCACCCCAGATTTTGTACCGTACCTGAGTGTTTATTATTACCTTTAGAACTATCTTGAGCGGCTCTAAATCTCACCTCACACAAGTAATTTATAATAAGAAAAAGGCCAAGCAATTGGTTCTTCTACCACAGCAAATTCAGTTAGTTAGTTTGTTTGTTATATATATATATATATATATATATATATATATATATATATATATATATATATATATATATATATATATATATATATATATATATATATATATATATATATTATTCTTTTTGACTCAGGCTGGGTCAGTCAGCATTTCTGTGTAGAGTTTGCATGTTCTCCCTGTGTTCACGTGGGTTTCCTCCAGGTGCTCCAAAAAAAGTCCAAAAAATGTGGTGTAGGTGAATTGGGTAAGCTAAAATTGTTCGTAGTGTATGTGTGTGAATGAGTGTGTATAGATGTTTGCCAGTGATGGGTTGCAGCTGGAAGGGCATCTGCTGCATATGCTGGATAAGTTGGCGATTCATTCTGCTGTGGCGACCCCAGATTAATAAAGGGACTACGCCGAAAAGAAAATGAATGAATGAATAAATGACTGAATGTGTGCGATATTCCAGTTTTGTGCTTAAGTTTAATTTGCATCTTTAGAGGGAAACTGTGGTGGGTGAGGCATGATCGAACACCCAAAAAGGGGGAGAGCAAGCGGAGACACTGGCGGCTGGTCAGTGGTCCAATCATAAATAATCAGTAACACCTGTATTTTCTAGTGATTGAGCCGGAGAGACACCTTCATAAGGGGAGGAGAAGGAACAGCCAGGAGAGAGGAGAGGCTGACAACACAGACTCAACACACACAGACAAACCCATGCACACAAGTGCCCAGCACAGAAAATTAATAAATATTTGTGCTTACCTAATATTGCCGTCTTCTTTTTCCCACAAAACGAACTATACTTCAGAAACATAGCTTGTTTTGAAGCCCTGTCAAATATGAGAAACTCATTTATCTTCTGGCCATAATGAATAATTTTGGAGAGGTCCATATTCAATTAGTGCTCTTACGGGATATATAGTTTTCATATCAATATTCATTTTTCTTTGGCTTTGGCCCTTATTCATCAGGGGTCACCACAGCGGAATGAACCACCAACATATCCAGCATGTGTTTTACAAAGCGGATGCCCTTTTCAGCTGCAACCCAGTACTGGGAAACAACCATACACACTTACTCACACTCATACACTACAGCCAATTTAGTTTTATTCAATTCACCTGTACCCGCATGTTTTTGGACTTTGGGGGAAACCGGAGTACCCGGAGAAAACCCACGTGAACACTGGGAGAACCAGCACAATCTCACGGCATTTCATAACTTTTTGATTTAGTGGCTAATTCGTATGAATTTGTACGATCTAATTCATACACTTTAGTACGATTTGCTCATCCCCCAATGACGGTTGGGTTTAGGGGAGAGGTTGGGTGCCATGCCTCCTTTTTAAAGTCGTACAATTTCGTACGACTGAATAAGCCACTAAACTGACCAAACGTAAAATACTTATGTTTTCTCGTGAGATCAAGCTGGTAGAACATACAAAGAACAGACTTCTTGTCTCAAAATAACATTTGTTTAGTCATGTGCCATGTAAATTTACACTAAATAATACAAATGTGTATTATGTCATATATTGTAGAAAATAATCTTCTAAAGTATGCTTTGCTTCTTACTAAAATAACGAGAGCAAGGTCCAATTACGATTTTTGCAATTGCAGGAGTACTTTACCTTAGAACCAAAGAGTAAACCCCAAACCAACAGAAAAAAATTACAAAGATTCCACACAATATCATTCCATTTCCGCCATTTTGAAAACATTCCAGAGGTTAACTGAACTTTATAGCTTTCATTACCGAAGCTATGTTCTTTCTGAAATCACGTTGTGTTTTCCACTCAAGGTTATGAATGTCTTCAAACCTGTCACTAAATAAGTTATTTTACTCTTGCATAACTTCTGTTGCAATTTGCATTGCAATGTGTAATGCATAACCTAACCCATGTCCTGACCCTATGCTTGCAATCCTTTCCAAGCATTCATCACAGAAATGTATTGATTTCAATGATGCATACCTTAATCTTTCAGAACAAAAGGGCGAATCTAGTCATGGATGTTTCAGTAACAACAAAATATATTTTAACCGATTGCAACCATCCAGGATCATACTGAATTCCTAAAGCGATTGCGCAAGACTAATTTTAAGCAACACTATGACCCGAAGCTCAGAAAGTAATTCATTCATAGATCCTAAAACACTGCCAGGAAAAGTAGGGCAAAAGAAAATGTCTGGCATCCATCATCCTCCCCTTTTTTTTTGCTTTATTTGCTTTATTGTGAAACCGAAGCCATTCATGGAAAAAGCCAGCGGTTTCATGGTGGGAAACCATACACTTGGGTAACAAGTAAATTAATGTACCATTGCGAATGTGAAGCCACGATATGGCCTATAGGTTAAATCACATATCACTAAGCCTTTGACTTATACTAAATGATCATTTAGAATGTGAATGCAATGGCTTGAATATATCATTTTACAGATTAAGAGGAGATTCCTCGGATCCAAATATAGTCCCACAACATGCCTGAGCTCTGCAAGAAGCACCTTACATGAGTGACAGAAATAACCCGGCTCTCATCCGGAAAAACAATTTTGACTCGGGCTCAGCAGTGCTGCCAAACATCCTGGGTATCCTAGTGATGTAATGCTCCATATGTGTGCTAGTAACATGAAGCTAAAGCCATGGGATTGTTCTCCATGCTCGGAGACTTTTCAGCTCTAAAACAGTCTGTTATAAGACCTAAAAGCCAGATGCATTTGCTTGTGCAGACTTTATTGCTTCTTTCTTACAGGATATAACAACAATATCATGAAGCATTGCTTTAGCCACAGACAAATATATCAAATTATTACAGTATCAACAACCATTTGCGAGATGATTATGACATTTTGCCATGATCAATTCTCCATCCATATTTCCAACAATGTAACTATTCATTCATTCATTTTCTTTTCAGCTTAGTCCCTTTATAATCAGGGGTTGCCACAGCTGAATGAACCGCCAACTTATCCAGCATATGTTTTACGCAGCGGATGCCCTTCCAGCTGCAACCCATCACTGGGAAACACTCATGCACACTCATTCACACACATACACTACGGACAATTTAGCTTACTCAATTCACCTAAAGTGCATGCTTTGGACAGTGGGGGAAACCAGAGCACCCGGAGGAAACCCATGCGAATTGTGCTACGCAAGGTAATTGTGCTACCCACTGCGTCACCCCAATGTAATTTTATACATTGTAATATTTCATAACAAAATACATTACCAGTATTTTAATTTAATTTAGAATTTGTACGTTATTCTAGTGTTTTGATTGACATATTGCATTACATAGTATCATGTTCATAAGAAAATGTTATTGAATGTTACCCTCTAGTGCCCCTCTGTCACTTTTTTAAAGAATTTGTTAGATTAAACAAAATGCTATAAAACTTGGTAAAACTGTTGGCACTTAGAGAGAAAGAGAGAGAGAGAGAGAGAGAGAGAGAGAGAGAGAGAGAGAGAGAGAGAGAGAGAGAGAGAGAGAGAGAGAGAGAGAGAGAGACAGACATTCACACACGCACACATACAGAATCATGGATTGTAACTCAAAAATTTTCCTTTTTGAAAGAATAGTCACACTTGTGTTTTTCATGGTCAAAATGATTACGTTGAAAACTAATTTCAGCTTTAGTGTAAGTGTTTGAGACTGCATCTAAATGAAATTTTACCTAACAATCATCTTCTGAGATATCATCCTCAAATCTGAAACAATGCTTGATTTGATTTATGAATTTTTTTTTTTTTTGTGCAGTTTTAGAGTATTTGTTTAGAGTAACATTCATTTGCTAATTTTCCTTCGGCTTAGTCCCTTAATTATCAGGGGTTGCCACAGCGGAATGAATCACCAACTCTTCCGGCATATGTTTTACGCGGAGGATGCCCTTTCAGCCACAACCCAGTACGAGGAAAAACCCATACACACACAAACGGCCAATTTAGTGGATTCATTTCACCTATACCACATGTCTTTGGACTGTGGAGGAAACCGGAGCACCCGGAGGAAACACGCAAACATGGGGAGAACATGCAAAATCCACACAGAAATGCCAACTGACCCAGCCGGGTCTCAAACCACCAACCTTCTTGCTGTGAGGGGCAGTATTACCCACTGAGCCATTGTACCTGTTTGAGTCATTTGTCATTTAAGTAAGAAAATGTAAAGGTGAAAGTTTCTGTGCATGTTTCACAGCCATAAACTAACTTCTATTAGAAAAAAACTAAACTTTCTCTATTATTTACCTTTATTATTTCTTTATTAAACTTATCTTAATTCAAATACACCAATACTCCTAAATCATTCCTCAGATGAATTCAAGAAATAAAACTTTAAAAATGTCATTTTAAAATAATATCAATAGGTCACAAATGCTTTATAACTACAGCCTATGATGATGATGATAATGCATTTTATTTAAAGGCACCTTTCTAGACACTCAAGGTCACGGGTACAGGACAGCCAGTCAGTTCAAATAAAAACACAATAAAGGTCAATAGAATACATTTTTTAAAAAGTGCAGTTGAGTTAAAGAGAGTAGGCTGTTCTAAATAGATTTGTTTTGAGTTTGGATTTAAATTGTAAAAGAGAGTTTAAGTTACAGAGATCAGGAAGAAGTGAATTCCAAACCTGAGGAGCAGAGTGGCTGAAGGCTCTGTTCCCCATGGTGACAAGGCGGACAGGGGGAACAGTGAGGTGAATGGAAGATGAAGACCTGAGTGTTCGAAAAGGTGTGGCGATATGAACAAGACTAGTAAGGTATGGAGGAGTAAGATTGTGGATGGCTTTAAAAGCGAGAAGTACTTTATAAGCAATTCTGAAAAAGATGGAAAGCCAGTGAAGCTGTTGTAGAATGGGTGTGATGTGAACGATAGAGGTTTTTTTTTTTTTTTGTGAGGATACAGGCCGCAGCGTTTTGTGCCAGTTGTAATTTATGAAGGGTTTTATTAGGGGTGGCAAACAGAGGGGAATTACAGCAGTCTAAATGGGATGTGACTAAACTATGAACAGGAATGGCAGTTGAATGAGGTGTGAGAGAAGGACGTAAAAGATTTATAATTCAAAGGTGGAAATAAGCGGACCGGGTGACATTATTGTACATTATTGTATTGTATTGCAACTATGTACAATCTAGTACCATAAAATGTATCAATTGTACAGGCAATATTGAACTACAAATGGGCATAGTTCATTCATTCCCTGAGCAGCAGAAAAAAAAAGAGGAAAAATGTAGATGATTACTTTTGCTTTTTTTTTCTTATAAAATCACTTTGGTTTATCAAACATCATGATTGAAGAACAAGTAATTGCAAATATCTGCTTCTAGTTTTAATAGTCTATTAAATCAAGACTACATTTAAAGCAATTTTCAATCCCTTCTGAAGTTCAGCAGAGCCCTCTTGATGATTTCGACACACCATGAAGCTTTTTCTTGGAATTCTTGATGCCAAAAAAAAGACTTACAAAATGGCCACATGTTCTGGAAACACAAAGGGGGCGGGGGGTGGGGGGAGACATATTTTGTGACATGGAATACTGAATAATTTTAAGAAAACTAACAAACGAGTAAAAAGAGGAGTGCAATACTGCTTGTCATTCTGCCTTGACTGTATCTATCTTTCAATGAAGAAATAGACACAAGTCGTGTTCTATATTCTGGACTGTCTGGGGCCATATAACAGAAACTTGAACCATTTGTTTGTCTGGCCCCAATTTCCATCTGTAATCAAACTAAGATATTTTTGGAACATTGGAGATGGACACTCCACGGCCAAGTGGGGGAGAAAAAAACCCCCAAATCAAAACAGATGCACATGCACTAGTTGTTTAGTGCTGAAGTATGCAATGCTTTATGTAAGTTGTAACAGTAATCTTTTTTTATTTTTATTTTTTTTGCATTTACTTAGATGTGCATTTACTTAAACACTACAAACTGAACTACACTGTTCCTATTTACTATGACGCTTTATGTGAAGCTGCTTTGACACAATCTACATTGTATAAGCGATATACAAATAAAGGTGAGTTGAATTGAATTGAATGTGCAAGAATTTCATCAATGCAGGAATGTGGTGAAGGTCATTCCTTGAAGAATTGTAAGCGTTGTACACATTACTGAACTGTTTGCTTCTGCATGATTGTAACTGCTGATAGTGTTTTTTGCAAAAAATGTTCTAGATATTTTTACTGTAATATATACATACTGTAATATGTACTGTATTGTACTAAATAAGTAAGGAACACCCATGTTTGTTGGTGTTTACAGGAATTTTTGTGGTGATCCATAGTTCCCCTCCCAGATTCTGTTTAGCAGTGCCATCTGGTGGTGCACTGTAAAGTAACAAGTTGAGTTTACTTGAAAACTAGAAAACATGTGGAAACTGATTGCCTAACATTTTTGAAGCAAATTAGTTCACCAACTTTGAGTAACTATTACTAGCTATTACTTTGTGTAGGTAACTTGTCTACTTGTATTGGTTACTAAACAACAAGATAACTGATTACTTAGTATGAGGAGTTCAGTTAACTTCCAAATTGTAGTTATGCTTAGTACACCTTACTTAGAGCAAAGCAGTATTCTCAACTAGCCTGCTAGTTCATATTACTAGACAAAAGCATGGAAACTGATTGCCTCAAATTTAAGAAGCAAATTATTTCACCAACTTTGAGTAACTATTACTTTGTGTAGGTAACTTGTTTACTTGTATTGGTTACTAGACAATACAGAATACTGGTAACTCAATCTGCCTTAAATTCCCTTGAACTCAGTCAGTAAACCTGACACTTGACTATTCGCCACTCTCTCAAAAAATATGTTGACTTATTTTCCGTTAATGGGTTCCACATAACTGAGGTAGGTTGCATTTAAGTAACAATATTTAAGCAAACTTATGCTAATTACATAGTTAATGCAATTATGATGAGTCAAGTCAATTTAACATTCTTGATTTAGTTTTAATGCAAGTTAATTAAGCTCATTTATTACAAAAGGTGTGGTCACCTTCAACCTAAAAAAAACTCTAGTTCCATTTTTTACATTTCCCTCAATCAAGCAACATTTATTCCTGCAAAAGTTACTTGTACAAGTTCTAAAGACTACACATATAGCTGACCATGCATCAGTTGTTCAAAGCAAGAAAAACTTTAAAAGAAATATAGCAGTCAGTACTGAAACAAGAGTACAGCAACTGCTCATTTCAAAGAAAGCACAACCTCTGCCTCTTGGTCTTGAAATCAAGTTAGAGTATTTACAGAAATAGTCTTTTTAGGACCTGGATGTTGTCTGACAAATTATTTGCACCTAGCCCCATAAAATGTTATTAAAATTCTTCAAAAGAGTACCTTGGGTTTTGTGAGAAAGTTGAAGTTCACTTCAATGCGTAAATCCCGACAAGGATTAAAAAAAAAACATGCATTTGCCACACTGTCCAAGTTTTTGGATGTCTTCAGTGATGATTCCAACACCTTCACAATTATCTGTAGCATCTGCCTCTTCCTATATGACGAGATGGTTTCCTCGGGTGGTGTTGTACAGCGAAGTTAAGGCTTCATCATGTTCAACATCCTAACATCAATTTCAAGTACAAAATAAACAATTACCAATAGATCAAGGGTGAAAGGAGTTTTGTTTAATTCAATATTTAAATGAAATGTAAATAACTTGCCATGTAGACCGCAAGGGCTTTCAGGATGCATTCACATTTTCTTCTGATGGTGAAAATATAAACAATGTGAAATAAACCTTTAGTTAGCGGTTTACTTTTTATATTATTTGCTGTATACTAACATTTAAAGTAGCATTATCAAGAACCATTGTCGAATGGCAGGTTTCGCTTCTTTATTAGCTTATTTGCAATTTCATGTGACATTGAAGCTTAAGAAAAGGAATTAATCATTGACTTTGGATTGAGCATGACATGAATCTCTAACAAATTACAATTTAAAATGACAATGGATTGAGAAAACCTACCTGATCCAATGCTGTGATCCTACGAAATTCTGCAGGTGCCTAATATAAACAAATTAATAGAAATCATCAGGTTGGCTGCTGATAAATACAAGACTATTCCTGCTATTAAACAGGATTAGCATTCCTTTACCAGCGCTATTGCCACATTGTCCAAATTAAAGTGTTTGGATGCCTTCAATGATGATTCTAACACCTTCACAATGGTCTGTAGCATCTGCCTCTCGTATATGATGAGATGGGTTTTGGGTATGGAGTGGTGATGGGGTGGTGTTGCACATCGAAGTTATAGATTCATCATATTCAACATAAGACCTAAGAACAAAAACAAATACCAATGTAATTATTTCTTAAGTACATCATTTCATAATTTAGAACAACAAGATGCAAAATACAGCAAACTTAAAAAAAAATTATGAAAGATTTGTTCATATCACTCTAATTTCAATACATTTCAACTGTATACTATTTTGGCTTATTATTGTTTACATATTAAATGTACTTGAAAATAATATTATTGGAGATGATTTTATCTTTTTTTACATTTTTAAACCAAGCAGACATTAGACATTTGAAAATTTTTTGAACACAATTGTTAATAATAATAAACCTAATAAAAATAAATAAAATAACAATAACAATAATAATAAGCAATTTTAAGATTTAGATTTCTTTCCCCTAACTGTAGTAAAACTGGACCAAACTGTGAGTTAAAAACCAAGATATGTACTGAAATGAGATTGAAGTACCGCTAGGTTGCAGACAGTGTCCATGTACCAACTTCAAGTGTTTTAAAAGCTCTGATTGATTGATTTATTTATTTGACAATTCTAACAAAAATATACAAACAAGTCCAGTTAGACCAATTCATACATTATTTCAAAAACTGTCGAGGATAAAGTACACAAAAAAGCCACAGGCTTATTTCCATTGTGGTCCTCGATATTTTTTAAAATTAACGAGCAAATCATAAATGGAATGCAAATATCATCAGCTCAGCAACTCAGCACAATAAAATCCTCAACATCAACTATAAAACAACCACTTTTTAATTTCCTTTTTAAAATCCCTCTCAATTTGAATCTCTTTAAAAATCGTGGGCAAAGCATTCCAAACAGCAGAGCTAGTACACAAAAAAGAATTTCTACCTGATTCACTCTTAAATCTATATGGATAAATATCCCTGCTACGTGCTCTTGTAGAATGACAATGTACCTCACTAACTAAAATGTAATAATTAAGAAAATATTTTGGGACCATTTTCTTTAAAATCTTAAAAACCATCACTAATTTTAAAAATTTTACCCTATTCTCAACTTTTAAAATATTACTTTGACTATAAGGTTCATTATTTAAATGTGTCAGTGGAGGTACTTTCATAACAATTCTACACAACTTATTTTGGGCCGTCTGCAATTTATTTTTCATTTTTTTAGAACTACCGCTGTAACAAATGCACTTGCTAAAGTTTTTAAAGTTTGGGTATCTAGGAGCTCTGCCTGTCTTGCTAAAAACCTAATTCTAGAACTAATTTTTGAATGGACTACAACAGCCATCTTTTCACCTGTCAAATTACTATCTAAAACACAACCCAAATATTTCACTTCCTGTTTTGGAGTAATAATTTGATCCCCTACTTTTATCTCTGACCCGACATATTTTCTTAGTTTCGCAGCTGAACCAAATAAAATAAATTCAGTTTTACCCAAATGTAAGGACAATTTATTAAGGCAAAACTATTCAGAGACTTCCTCAATTTGTTTACTCATTTCATTTTCAATAAATTCCCTCCTCTCATGAGACACTATTATTGCTGCATCATCCGCATATAACAAAAGCTTATTTGAACAAGCCATTTTCAAATCATTAATGTATATTAAAAAAAGCAACGGACCTAAAACACTGCCTTGTGGAACCCCATAAGCGACGGGCGAATAATCTGATAACACTCCATTTAAATCTATTAATTGACTTCTGTTTTCAAGGTAAGATTTTATCCATTTACAGGCCATATTACCAAACCCATTGCTTTTACTTTTAGAAGCAATATCCTGTGGTCAACTGTATCAAACGCTTTTTGTAGGTCTAACAAAACCATCCCACTTAACTTCCCTTTATCCATTTCTCTCTTTATATAATCAGTTAAATATAAAATTGTTGATTCAGTAGAATGATTTTTCCTAAAACCCGATTGAAACTCATACAATATGTCATATTTTTAAAAAATAATCTTCAATCTGCTCATAAATAATTTTCTCCATCACTTTAGACAAAGAACTCAAAATTGATACTGGCCTATAATTATTAACATCAAATCTACAACCTTTCTTAAAAAGAGGAGTCACTCTTGCTTGTTTGAGCTCCTCCGAAACTTTACCTTGACAAATAGAAAGATTAATAATACGTGTAACCATTGGTGAGATAAATTTCACAGAGTCTTTAAGGAACTGCACTAGAATATTATCTAACCCTGTTGCTCTACTATTTTTTAGTGTTTTCAATTTCTTAAATATATTCCCCTCATCTACTTTATTAAACACAAAGCTTCCAAAATTAAAACCACACTTGGCATAATACTCTGTAACTAAATCATCATTAAAAATACAATTTTGTACTGGGAGCTTTTTCACCAATTTCTCTGCCACAGTTATAAAAAATCTATTAAAATAATTAGCAACCTTTAACTGATTCGACATCAATTTTCCATCCACCATAAGGTTAATACTTGAACAACTAGTTTTAGACTTTTTTTGAGGCCCTAAATCATTTAATAATCTGCATAATTTTTGCGAATCTTGCTTAGTTTCTTTTATCTTATCTTCAATAAAATTCTTTTTAGCTTTTTTTACCTCATCTTTTACTACATCCCTTTTCTTTTTAAATTGCTCATAATATAAAAAATTAAATTGATCTGGATAATAAAATAAAATAAATTGATCTGGATGTTAGATGATCTACAATCTCAGCACAGCCACATGTAGACCTAGTAAGGCAAACTGTAAGGGAAAAAAGTCACCAATACTGGTAATAATATAATACAATATAATATAATATAAATAATATAATATAATATATAGAATACTTACAACTTTGGACGACAGAGTCAGATATACATTATCAAGTTTATCTGGGCTTTCAAAACTTTAAATTTAACATCTGCCAATAAATAAGAA
This sequence comes from Danio aesculapii, assembly GCF_903798145.1. Taxonomy (NCBI): domain Eukaryota; kingdom Metazoa; phylum Chordata; class Actinopteri; order Cypriniformes; family Danionidae; genus Danio; species Danio aesculapii. The sequence continues at coordinate 30,135,435 of NC_079440.1, read as the reverse complement.
CATGCAACACAATTTGTAAGTTCACTTTGTATAAGTTTAACACATAAATGGAAAACAAATTCCTGCCTAAATTTTACAATTTAATGTATCTCAGATCTTTGTGTGGTGGAATTTCAATGTTATCAATGTTAAAAAGATACAAAATACCACAACTGAGTGAATCGTTAGCAATAACCTGAACACCACACGAGGAAAATGGCAAACTTTATGAAATGACATAAAACACAAAACAGATTCTTTTTTGATTAACCTTTATAATATACTTGCATAAAACAACATCTCACCTGTGTCCACAAAACGGAAAATGTTCGCTTGTTTTCTCAGTTTTCATTGTGAAATCGCCAGTTTAAATCCCCTTTCAAATGTCAACACGAGTGATGTGCAGATCCGTCAGCGCATGTGCAGATCTTCCTCCACCTGCTGACCAAAGTGCGATACTGCATGGCTCCAACCCTAAGTCAAACTTACTTGATAAATTTCAGTAAAGTTTACTAAAGTTCTTTAGTTTATCTACTGGATCTACGTTAAAGTTCACTTTATACAGTAAAACCAAGTAAAGTCTACAAATTTTCCAAAATTAGTAAAGTTTACAAGCATTTTTTAAGTAGATTGAGCGATTACTTTTTACAGTGTGGTGGGCATAAGATCAGCCATTTTCTACATTCTGGCTTTAGTCTGTCTCAATCTATGACCTCAATCAAGATTGACCAATAATAGAATAAGGCATTCATCCCGAAGGGAAGATACTGCCCACTGAGCTGCAGAGCTCAAAATTTTTCAACTCACAAGCAAAGATTTTCGATCCGCAAAAAACGAAGATAAAACAGAAAACAAAATGAATGAGCGCACAATGAAAAACCTGTTGGTAAAATGTCAATGAATAGATTATTTTTGAGGTGCGATTTTTTTTGCACTATGACATTTTTTTTTTTTTATAAAATGTTTTTATTTTATTTTTTATTTTTAAAATGTTTATTACAATGTACCTAATTTTAAAAAGTAACCCCGGCATATTCGTTTAAAACGTTTTAATGCGCAAGCAAAACATTTCAACTTGCAAGATTCTAGATTTTGATTGAATAATAAAGAAACAAATCTCACTCCATATTGAAATAGTCTCCTGTGAACAATTGTGCTCTTAGCAGCATGAAAAAACAAACCCACAATGTTTTACAAACAGGAAGCATTACAATAACTTGAGCTATTCACTTACAGAGTCCCGTTATAATTAAGGAAGTTGACCGAACTCGCAGCAAACAAAAAACAAACAATCAATCAACTATATTATTAATATTTATTTTGTAATAACTTATTTTCACTTATCATGAAAAGTTACTCATACTATTTCTTATTTATTTGTTTAGTTGGTGAGTATATCTTTTTTAAATGTAGGTAGGCTACACTGGTCTGGATATCACTGGAATGATTGTCAAAGTTTCGAGCCGTTTAAAATTCTGAAATGTATGTTTTTAATGGCAAATTAATTTTTTTTTTTAACTGAGAAGCGCATGCATTGGTTTTTATGTTGTCCCGGACGTTATTTACATATTTATTTTTTATTTGTATACATTTTTGTTGCATCTTTTTCTCGCTTTAAACTGGAATCATCAGTATTAGATGTTAATGTTGATTTTAATTATGTTTAAAATAATTTGTTTACAAATAGAAAAATATAGATAAAAACACAAATAAATTAAAAAACCGTGGACGCTCTAATGAGGATTTTATTTTGAAATTGGTCGCGCCGGTCCGCCATTTTGTACTTTTTAGTTGATGCATATTTCACACTATGTTGTGGGAATAGCTTCAGATATACGGTAGTAGTATTTACATTGTTTCTTGTCTTTTGCTTTAATAAGCTTTGTTTGTATTTGTAGCACGTTTACATGTTGTTACAATGCAACAACATTGGTGTTTCGTGCATGTAACTTGCACTTTGTAAACAAATTCACATTAGCTTTTGGAAACCAGCAGTGGAACAGTGAAAAAAATAAGGCTTTTGTTTTGATCTGTAACATTTCTTCTGTAATTATGGCTATTTGTATTGTTTTCTACTGCATCCCGATCGGTTTGATGAAGCAAGCAATATAACACCAAAAGTGACAGTTATTGACATCAGCTAGTGTTTATCGCGCTTTTAACGTTAACGTTACTAATGAATTATGTTTTAAGTCGCATTATGTTTAATTATTCGCGAAATAAGGCGAATGAAGATGATGTTTTCTATTTGTGGTGCATCGACTGTAGTTGTAACGTTAGTTGGTTTATTTCGATCGTGTTTTTGTATGCGGACACATGATCATACATGTGCTTTACTCTGTTGTTGTGTTGAGTTTGGATCTCAAACATTGCCCCGGAACGAGGCCACAAACGCTCATTTACATCCAGCCCTAGTTAGACACTCAATAATAATAATAATAATCAAATCGGAATAATTAGGATTGAATAGTGCAGGCGGGTTGGAAGTAAACTGTCGGACAGTGGCCCAGAAGTGAACACAAGTCTCTGCTCTTAAACACACTGCTTGTGGCTCTTTTTAAAGTGGGATGTTTTCAGTGGACTTTAGTACAGTAAGATATTAATACTGCAATTGGTGTTTTCTCTTGGCTGACAGACAGAAGATGAGTTCTCAGCAGTTTCCTCGAGCTGCTCTGCCTCCCTCTGCTGCTGCTCCTGCTGCACCGGGTCAGGCTTCTGCAGATAGCAGCGGTGCAGGAACACATTCAGGTAGGAGCACAGTGATACACCACTCCATAGCAATATGTTGTAATACTATAAGTAATATGTTGCTGTCTGTACACTTTTGTTACAACGATTAAGCAAAGTTGTTACTTATTTATTTATTGAACACCAAGGGCGTAGGTTTGCACTTGACATTCGTGGGGACGAGTGAGTACAATCCCCCCACACCCCCACCAAGAATGAATATTGTTTTTTTATATTATATATTGCAATTCATTATTTAACTGCTATTAAAATATATTATTAATTATCATACAATTTATTAAGTTAAATTAAATAGTCAGGCACGTAGCCAAGGGGGTTCAGGTGGTTTGAAAGACCAAAAATTGGATTATTATTATTATTATTATTATTATTATGTTTGAATTTATCTTATTATTCAAATGGCCAAATTCTCACTGAGGAAGGTTGAATGCACTGGCCAGTTTGTTGTTTGCCAATAGGCTTCAGGTTTTAATTTAAATCAAGTTTTAACAGATTTCCCCCCAAAAAATACGATTAAAATTGTATTTTAAAAATATGTATATTTTCATATTTGAAGAGTTTAGATGCAAAAACCTCTAAATACGATTTAATATTTTTTCTAAAATTAGCATTTTTCTCCAACTCTTGTGTGTGGACTCAGTGGTTTTAATTTTATAGTGACAATACGTCCTTTCCATTGCCTTTAAAGTGAAATAACTGAACATAAATATACGAGGCTGAGAAAAATGCTCATTTTACATGGCATTTAGAGGTTTTGGCATCTGAACTCTTCATTTCTTTATTCTAAGATTTTAAAGTTCTAATTTCTATGTGCACATGTGTAAATAAAGCAATTTGACAAAATGGTATGAAATATTTTTGGTACATCAAAAAGTTTAGTTATAATAACCGTCCAACAAGATAATCCAGCAAAAATTAGTTCTTAATATGTCACTAAAATGTAATATTTATACCTCAATTAAACAGAATGAATATTTAATCAGTTGAATCACTGCAAAAAAATTAAGTTTTCAGAAAACAAATAACCCCTCCTTTCAATAAGCTGGCTAAAGGCCTGAAAGTGTAATGCTAAAATAATGCTTATTATTATTATTATTATTATTATTAGAGAGAGTTTAGTAAAGACTTTTGCTTATCAAACGTTATTAAATTAAACGTGTCTCATCATAGGATTATTAAAAGATGGAGCACAGGCTGTAGTTTTTCTGACAAATTGTTTCAACCGAAATTGGAGATGTTACTATAAGACATTAAGAGAACTGGCAGGCAGCGGCGATTCTAGACCAGAGTAACTGGGGGGGCTGGGCAGGGGCCACTTGTACTTTTAGGGGGCACACTTTAACATACATCACAAACTACTTAAACAATTATTCAAAGTTTTTTAATGCATCACTCTGCAGTCGTCATAAACCTTCATTCATTCATTTTCTTTTCGGTTTAGTCCCTTTAATAAATCTGGGGTCGCCACAGCGGAATGAACCGCCAACTTATCCAGCATAAGTTTTACGCAGCGGATGCCCTTCCAGCTGCAACCCATCACTGGGAAACACTCATATACCACAGACAATTTAGCTTTCCCAATTCACCTGTACCACATGCTTTTGGACTTGTGGGGGAAACCAGAGTACCTGGATGAAACCCACGCCAACACGGGGAGAACATGCAAACTCCACATAGAAACACCAACTGACCCAGCCGGGGCTCGAACCAGCAACCTTCTTGCTGTGAGGCGATTGTGCTACCCACTGGCTTATTTATGAAGACAGGGCAGGACTTCACTGCCCTGTCTTCATAAATAAGCTAATAAATAACTTAAACTCAAAATAATCTTTCATGTTCATTTATTTGACAAGTAACTTTGTATTGTAGGGTAACACACTTCTGCCATTCAGGTACATCAAGGCACATTTTTACATCTGTAAACTTTAACAGATGCAGTTGAAGTCAATTTATTTTGCCCTCCCATTAATTTTAAACAATGTTTCCCAAGTGATCTAAGTCAAACCAAGGAGATTTTCACAGTACTGGAGTCATAATAATTCAGTTACTTACAGTTTATTTCTTAAATAAAAGCAGTTTTAAATTTTTTTAAAAACAATTTTAAGTCTGTGTTATTAGCCTCCTTTAAGCAATATTTACTGTATATTTTTGATTGTCTACTCAACAAATCTGTTATACAATAATTTGACTAATTATTCCAACTTTCCTAGTTAACATAACCTAGTTAAGTCTTTAAATTACACTTTAATCTGAATCAAAGGCTGTAGAATACTTAAAAGGACTTTGTATGAATACAACTATCTTTCTAAATAACTAGTAAAATATTATGTACTGTCACCATGGGAAAGATAAAAAAGTAGTTATTAGAAATTAGTTAAACTATTATGTTTAAAAACATGTTGTAATAAATCATGTGTTGATGACTCGTGCTTTGTCACGACTGAAATCAAAAATGAATTGAAAAGTGAGTTGAATATGACTTTAACATGAGTGTGACTGAAAAGTAAACTGGATCAATGTGTTACATCTGTTCTCCGGTACTTGCCGACTGTTTATAAGTTCAAGACTGCATTTCCTAACGTAAAACTATGTACACTCAGTTTCTGATTAATAATAACCGCTGCATAGCCGAGGACTTCCTATATTAAAAGTTTTGAATTCGTCATTGAAAACAGAAGTCTAATTTAATCAACAGTGGACATTTTGATAGGTTTCTCAACATGAACATGACTGAAGTTGAATCTTTTTATTACCTGTGTCAATTTGGGGGTTAACTTTTGATGAATGCGGGAAACTGATGCTCGCAGCACCGTCACTGACAGAGAGAGCGAGAGCCCACGAAACAGAGAGAGCGAGTGCGCGCAACACTGAAAGCGTGCACCACCAATGGCTGATCTCGCTTTTCCGTGGCGTTTTGACACAAAAATACCCATCCAAATTTAGGGGGGCTAGAGGGGGGCCAAGCTTGTTGTCACGGGGGCACGGGCCCCCTCACATTTTCCCTCTAAGTATGAACCTTAAGAGAAGATCTTGCCTTACCTAAGAGAATAAATGAAGGATGCTGCATATAATCCCTTAAACACGTCTCTTATAGCCATTTAGGTGTGAACGTGTCATGGCCAGAAGCAGCTTTACAGAAAATAATTCATCCATTCATTTTCAATTCAGCCATTCTGGCTTAGTCCCTTATTTATTAGGGGGTTGCCACAGCGCCACATTTTCAATTCAGCCATTCTGGCTTAGTCCCTTATTTATCAGGGGGTTGCCACAGCGCAATGAACTGCCACAGAAAATAATACAACGCAGATATAAAAATAATGAAAAATTACAATGCAATTTGGAAACATTGCAAATGATGAAAAAACAATTGAACATGTCTCAATCAAGAAAAGGTTTGGAGCTTGCATTTGATGCATAAGAAGTTAAAATGCAGACCTATAAATTTAATAGGGGAGCGCGGGGCACAAAGTAACGCGGGGTTAAATGTAACACAGAGTTTGAAGGTATTTGCTCAGGATTAACCATGGCATGCTTCCGAGGTTTTCACCACAGTGTCGGCAGATGTCTTCCAGCCAATTATTGAAAAAGTTCAGCGAAATTTGGATGAGAAACACAAGAGAAACCATTTTTGCAGCATAAAACATTTTTTTATTATACTCGATATATATATATATTTTTTTAAATCTGTGAAAGTATGAATGTAAAAATTTATATTGTTGTGCTCACCGTCTTCTAGGCTAAAAGATGAAACCATTTTGAAAGATATAAAACACACACAGTGACTGCTAGCCAGTTTTGAGGAAAACACCACACAGCGGGGTTAGTTGTAACAGGGTGTTACAATTAAGGCACACACTGTTGGACACCAACTAAACTAACAAATTCTTTTTAGAATTTTGAGTGTAATGTTGAGAACTTTTTAAATAAAAATGTTTTTTATTAGAAATAAAATTATTTTATTGCTAATAATGCAAATAAATACATTGTATAATAATGGATAATAATGCAAATAGATTCAAATGTGTTTATCCAATTAACAAATAAATACATAAACATACTGTGCTATGTAGAATAAAAAAGAAATGGGCCAATTACTGAGGAAATATAGCTACTGTTAAAAGTAAGCTGGATTTTAATTAATTGTGTGAAATCTGCCTTTTTATGCATGTGTTACAACTAACCCCCTGTCTGTTACAACTTGCCCTGCAGGTGGGGTAAATAGTAACGTTTTTACTCCTGGCACTTTGGCAATACTGCACAGAAACCATAGGTCCGGCGATCAAAATTTCAGTGCTCATTTGTAGGAGAGGCTTGTGTGTTCTTGGCAAAATTATGCTTTGTCAAACACCATTACTTTGTTCATTATTTGACCAAAACCAAAAAGTATTACTTTGTGCCTCGCTCTCCCCTACTCCTTTACTAAAAGGAAATAGGTCTATAAACGACTGTTTACTGCAATAAGTATGTGACATGTTATATTATTAAATATTCATGTTAAGAATAAATTAAGTTGTATTTATCTAATAATTCCAGCCAGCTTTTAGTGAACTTGCAATATTGTCAAAAACACTGAACTTTCAGTTGTTCTATGTAAAAAGGCCTAAATACATGCAAGACCATTGACGGCAGATCTCTCAATGTGAGAGAGAGGGGGATTTGCACTCGCGATATCTTTTACTGCTCTATTCATTAGTCTAACAAATATAATGCTTAGACCATCACCGTGCCTCTCGCAATCTGTTCTCTTGCTCATTCACTCTCGCCGCTATGATTTCCGGGCGTTTTAACTCATTTTTGGGGATCGCTGAGCCGGTATAAATTTGCAGAGACTCACGGAGCTTCCATGAGAGGTCAGGTTGGATGAGACACTAGATAGAGGCGAAAGCTCCACTCGCGTCACAGCAGCTCAAACACTGGAAATACAATGGCTGCACTTGGGTCTGTGTATCTTTTGGTCATTGGATTTTCATTTTAGAAACAGATATTGAAAAATGAAAAACGAGTCGTTTTCTGATTTTCATTTTAAAATTAAAAAACAAAAATTGAAATTCAATGCATTTTTCGTTTTTGAATTTTAAAACGAAAAATCAAAAAACGACCCGTTTTTCGTTTTCATGGTGAAAAACGGAAAAACTAAATTCAAAAATGTAATTTTCATTTTTTATTTTGAAAAACAAAAACTAAAATCACCAGAAAACAAAAACGAATAAAGGCTTGTTTTTTTTAATATCCCAAAACCAGATAGGCAGACTCATTTACGGTGACACAATGCAATGCTGCCACACACAGGCTATTATATATAATAGCAGTAAGCTATTTTTTTATAATTTCAATTTATGTATTAAAAATCTGCTGCTATATGAAATTATGTTTGTGGTGAAAAGACAAGTTATGCAGTATAGCAAATATGGCAATTTATGCAGATCTGCAAAATTGTAATTTTGTTGATTTTTGCTTTTATGATATTTTGCTGAATAAAAATAAATTCCTACAATTACAAATTCATTATCAGTTTTCAATAGACAAAAAGAAATCCCAACATACAAAAGTAGCTTCCCTTGAATGTGTCAGAAAAGGAGAAATATTTTCATCTCAAATTTAGTCAAGTGTTATACGTTTTTTTTTACTGTGATCTAATCCAGAAACCTTATTGTTCTTTTTCTTTTGTTTATTTTCACAAACTTGTTGAGCATATCTTTAAAGTCTCTTGCGCAACAAATCCGTTGTCCAAAATATGGAGATTTTAGATGTTCAGTAAGGTTGGTCACAAAATATATAAGCTGTTCTTTCTTTGGGTCCATTCTTAAAAATGACATTGTGAATGCAAACAAAGTAAATCAATGCTAAATGTGTAGATTTCTTTTTTGGCTCAGACCAAATGAGCTAAGAGAACTATGAATTACTAAGTGCAAATCTCACAGAACTTTATTCTGAAATATCTGTACATTTGGCATCTAAAGTTTGGGCATGTCATAAATTGGTTGCTGACAACATGTCAAAATGTGTTCCAGTAGGCAGTGAGGACAGCAGCCGTGAAGTGGATCACCCTCAGGATCCTCCATTGGGCAGTAGCAGTGGCAGCACAGGTGGACTTGCTTCATTTCGTGATGATAAGCAGGAGACGGTGGTGGTCAGACCTTACCCGCAAGTCCAAGCTCCTGGCCAGCCTCCTGCTCTGCCCCAGCATGTGCCGATTCAGCCCAGCCCTCCGGTGACTCTGGCCACCCCATCAGTCCATTTACTGCAGGGCCAGCAACAAAGTCTCACTGAAGGCACAGTAAAGGTAATTTCATTTGGAATATCTGCAGTCCTGTTAACACAGTGCTATGTTGCAGCTATTACGGCATCCGCTGAATAAAACATATGCCAGAGTAGTTCGCTGTTAATTCTGCTGTGCCGACTCCTGTTAAATCAGGGGCTAAGCCGAAGGAAAATGAATGAATATCTGCAGTACTAAGGTTTTGTCGTAGTATCAACATTTCAGGTACAGTTAAACAATGTGATTGATTGCAATTTTAGTAAGCGAGTACTCTACCCTCAAGTTGCTTGATGTGTATTTTTCAAGCTTATGGGCAAAATGGTGTGTCCTAACTAGGGATGCGCTGATAAGGATTTTCGCAGCCGATACCGAGTACTGATTCTTTGTCATGGTGATCGGCCGATACCGAGTACCGATTCTGATTCTTCAAGCTTTATAATGCATAAAGCACATTTTCCCTCTAAGTATAACACTTAAGTGGAAATCTCTCCTTACATAAGAGAATAAATGAAGGATCTTCCATACAATCCCCTATACATGTCACTTATAATTGTTATAACATGTTATAGCACCGTTATAACTCGTATAACACTGTTATATAACATGGTCAGAAGCAGCTTTGCTGAAAATAATTGATAAAATAGTCAAAAACACAGAACTTTTAGTTTTTATATATGTAAAAAGGCCTAAATACATACAAGGCTATTCCAATATTTTGCTCTTCAACTAGCATGTCTGTGACCGCAGCTTCTATGCTCCGGACAGCCTCACAGCAGCTCGATCGCTCGATGAGAGAGACAGGGGATGTGCACTCGAGTTATGTTTACTGTGCTAATCATCTGACCTAACAAATGTAAAGCTCAGAACACCACTGTGCCTCTTGCAATCTTTTCTTTTGCTAATTCACTCACTTCTCCATGATTTCCAGGATATTTTATCTAATTATACTGATCTCCAGGCGATTGATCAGAGCATCGCTAGTCCTAACCAGACATGGTGATTTAACATTGTGAACTAATCTAGATTAATTATAATTATTATTATCATCATGTAGTCCCTTTCCTCATTTTTCACCTAAGAATGGAAAGGGCCTTTTGTGGATTTAACAGGGTTTGCTTACCTTGACAGCAGCTTTTAAGCTGTTCAATTATTTTAAATTAGCACTTATCTTACAAACTTTTATTTCTTGGCAATTACAATATTATTTTAATGTACTGTATACTTGTAAATATACTGCTGCAAGCAGTTTTAGCGCATACAGAACCTTAAAATTCTTCTCATTATTTCCCTACACTAACTAATGAAGTCTCACACATTTACAGAAAATAGTTCAAGGTGGATAGTAAACTACTAGTGATTTTGAAAAATGGTATAAAAAATAAATATACATACACAAGATATTAAATCTGACTAGATTATTGTCTTAAAATTCACTTTGCCACTGTTTCCTCTCAAATTTTGTTTGTTTGGGATACATTTAATGCTAGTAGTAAGCCTAGTCAATGTATTATTTTTGTTGTTCTACAGGCCCTGAAGCCACCAATGCCCAGTCGTCTCATAGCACCTGCTCCGGCAGTGAGCCAAGGACATATTCCTGTTCCAGCCAAAGTGTCTGGACACATCACTGTTCCCCTCGAGAGCAGCATCGCTCCAGCCTCAATACCAGTGGCAACCATCAGTGGTCAGCAGGTCAGACACTGTTTACTATCAACACCTTTCAGAACAATTTCTTTAAATCAGGGGATTTCATTCATGTACTGAAGGTAGGGCTGCACAATTCTGGCTAAAATGTGAATCGTGATTTTTAAAATCAAGATCACGATTTTCTCACGATTCTGTAGATGTAAAATAAAGGTTAATATGAGTCGGCTATTATTATTGTTATTTATCAAGCATATGGTAAAACAACAATTATAATATTAGGCCTATGTGTATGTCTACTGTTGGTTAAAATGCTACATTTTGTAAAGAATAGTCGACTGGTCGACTTTAAATTTGTCTTGATTGTAAATGCACAGTAAACTGTTGACATCAGAATACAGCTATTCATAATTCTTATTAGACCATTCTCATAGACAACATTATTAGACAATTTTTTGTCACTGGTAACATGAGACATTTGTCATACATTTACAGAATTGTGAGAAAATCGTGATCTTGACTTTTAGCAAAAAAAAATCGTGATTCACATTTTAGCCAGAATCGAGCAGCCCTAATCATAGGTGCCTTTGATATGCGTGCTAAATAGTGTTCAGAAAAATTATTATTGTCACACATCAAGTGTGTTTTAATCAATTACCTGGGCGGTGTTCACCTATTTCTGGAAAAGATTATGCACAGATCAGCTATGAAGTACAGAAGTACAGTTCCGGTCACACGGCTACGGCTAATGTTACTCATAACACATTGCGTGTTGACTGTGGATTTAAATACAACTAAATGGCAGGTATGTGAAACTATTGGTTAAGTGGAGAGGCTTCAGTAGAATGGTCTGATTAACATTTAACATTAAGGAAAAAATTATATTGTTTTATTAATTTTTGTTTTATTTGTAACAACATTGTGAATGAGCAATAATGCAAACATAAGAAGGTCTTGCTTCTTGATCTCGAATGAATTAGATTCATCATGAAAGAAATGTGGAGGATTTTAAAGATGTTTGATTGATTGAGGAAGTAGTTTGTCTCAAAGCTTGCCTGCTCTTCTGTTATGCACTCAAATGTTCTTTTTATGAATAGGCAAACCGGGATGTAGCTATACAAAATATTTAGTGGCTTCAGGGCTTGTATAATAGGTTTGAAAACCCCTGCTTTATATTACACACAGTGCTTCTTGTAGAAACGTTTTTGACATGAATAATGTTTCTCCAGGGACAGAGTAACCTGCATCAGCTAATGGCCACTAATGTGCAGATCTTCAGGGGCAGTGCACCACTACAGATTGGAGCTCCTGCTACTCCACACACCTTTACCTCCCATCTGCCCAGAGGTCAGTGATATTATTCATACTTGGCTGACATTACAGGTGTAGTTCAACCAAAAACATGAACATACATTATTTATTCACCCTCATGGGACTTCATACCTATGTGTAGGATTTGTGCAGGTTTGAAAGGGATGGTCAAAAAAATGATAAGAAAACAAATGTAATGTGTGTGTGTGTATATGTATATGTGTGTGTGTATATATATATATATATATATATATATATATATATATATATATATATATATATATATATATATATATATGTGTGTATATATATATATATATATATATATATATATATATATATATATATATATATATATATATAATATATATATATATATATATATATATATATATATATATATATATATATATATATATATATGTGTGTGTGTGTGTGTGTGTGTGTGTGTGTGTGTGTGTGTGTGTGTGTGTGTTCTTGTATACATGGTTTACAGGGTCAAAAGACCAGGTTACTCACCAGCATTACAGGGTCACCATGGTATAGAGGGACACTTCCGTGACCCTGTAATTCTGAGACCCACTATGTTGTTTTATGACTCCTAATAAAGCCCCTTATTAGTTTTTTAGGCATTTGAAAAATTGACCCTACATACCATGATGTGCATGTGTATAAATTTTACAACTGTCCCCTTAAACCATGATGTGATGTCTTCATACAATACAATTTCCCGGGAAATTTTACAACTGTCCCCTTAAACCATGATGTGATGTTTACAATTTCCCGGGAAATTTCCCTTTTCTAATGAATAGCATTTTTAAGGGTCTAAACGTGCTCGAAAACTCACAAAACTTTGTACACACGCCAAAAGTGGTGTAGATTTACGTTTGATATGGGCTTTGGAAGAGAGTGTGGCAAAATGGCTCGACAGCGCCACCTATGTGCGTTTGACAGAGTAGCCCCCTAGCTACATTTCACGCACATGTATGAAAATTAACACACAAATCAAACATGCCAAAACCTACAAAAAAGTGTCTTGGAGCGAAATCCAAACGTGAACAGGAAGTGGGATATTTTTAAATTCCTTTTCAAAAAAGTGCAGGTTTTGCCATTTCCAGGCATTGTATTTTAACAAACTTCTCCTAGAGATTTTATCATATCGACACCAAAATTGGCTTTTGTCTTCTAAAGGCCTTGGCGATGTTAAATTGTGAAGATCCAGAGTTTTCGTGGAAGGGCGGGTCCGTGGTGACCTCACAAACTTTGATGTTTCACCACGAAACAGGAAGTTGTTATAACTCAGACATGCATGATCCGATCTGCCTCAAAATTCACGTGTTTGATAACAGTCCTGACCTGAACACGTTTACATGCCAATATCCAGTTACAGTTATAGCGCCACCTGCTGGCTACATTAAATGAAATGTTTTACACTGTAACAAACTCCTACAAGCAATTTTATCAGATTGAATCCAAGTTCTGTTAGTATAATCCAAAGGCCTTTGTGATGATAAATTGTGATGATCCATAGTTTTCGCCAAAGGGCGTGTCCGTGGCAGACTGATAAAGTTCAGTGCTTCGCCACTGAGGAGGAAGTACTTATAACTCAGCCACATAATGTCTGATCTTCCTGAAAATTCACAAACAGAGATTCCTCTCCTGAAGACATCTATGTTCCGATATTGAGTCACAGTCATAGCGCCACCCTTTCATTGCAAATCATTGCCACAGGGAGGTCTCTTTCTTCGCTACTTGCAGCTTTATTTTTATTATTTAATCATTCATTCATTTTTCTTAGTCACTGATTTATCAGGGGTCGCCACAGCAGAATGATCCACCAACTACTCTGGCATATGTTATACACAGTAGATGCCCTTCCAGCCGCAACTCAGTACTGGGAAACACCCATACACTCTCTCAATCTCACACATGCAATGAATGCAATGCAATTGTGACATCACAACAGTGTAGATTCCAGTACTCAAGGGTTTAAGCCAGTGGTTCCCAAGTCTTTTTCACCTCAGAAAAATAAATGTCAGCATAGTATAGTAGACCTAATTAAGCTGCCACAGCACTGCGTAGTTTAAAAACAAGGCAGATTAATTCCTATTTTTAAGAATAGTTATTATTGTCAGCTACTTTAAACATTATAAATAATTTGAATATTAACTGTGCTTGCAGGTAAAAAAAAAAAAATTCAAGAAACTCTAAGAAATTAGATCTGCTTATTGAGGGTCATTTAGAGTATGTGTGTCAGAAAAGTGAGTGATTAAATGCATAAAAACACTACGTGACCAACTCATATGTGGACCATTTCCATGATTTGGTGCAAATAAGATTACTTTAAGTGAACTGTTCCAACATTTAACCGTTAACCGCACACCAACTCCTGTTTTCTGGCAGACACAGGTATGGTTTGTGGTTCCTCCTGTGCACACAGAAACTAACTTTAATTATATTCCACCTCTAAGCTTCAAGCATGGCAAAATAGCTTGAGTCTATCTTCTGTGTCCCACACCATTTGAATCACATGCTAATTAATAAGCCTAAATCTGAGGTAACCAACTAAGTCAAAAGACACTCTGCTTTACAAAACTAATAACTTTAAATTTCGAAAACACACATTATTTTACACAACTACAAACACATTTAACACATTTGTAATATTTTTTTTTTCCAATGATGCAGCATGGGGAGTTTGCAGTAACTGAAATGCCAACACAACAGCACAGGGGTGCATTTCCCAAACAACAACGTAACTCTTGGCTGCACAATCATAGTACAATGCATCGTTTGGTATAAGAACGATACAGTGACGAGTGTTTCCCAAAACTTTACTTGCTCTGTCACAGATCCATCATTTGAACTACATTAGTTATAAAGTAAAATGTCCATAATGATGCTCTAAATGGGATGGAGTAGCAACTACTTTCAGGAGAAAATCCCCATAACTTTTTTCTTTGTGCAAATTATTGCTTTACGTGCACATATATATATATATATATATATATATATATATATATATATATATATATATATATATATATTTTTTTTTTTTTACAAATTTGACACATTCATATCATTGCTTTAGCAATGTTCTAGCCCAGGGGTCACCAAACTTGTTCCTGGAGGGCCGGTGCCCTACAGATTTTAGCTCCAACTCTAATCAAACACACCTGAACAAGCTAATCAAGGTCTTACTAGGTATACTTGAAACATCCAGGCAGGTGTGTTAAGGCAAGTTGGAGCTAAACTCTGCAAGGACACCGGCCCTCCAGGACCGAGATTGGTGACCCCTGTTCTAGCCTATAGGCCCATGTCATATACAGTACATCCATTTCCTAATAAATAGCCAAGGCTACTATAAATTAAAACCATTAACGTAGCCAATATATTTTTGTTTTCCCAAGCTTTGGAGACATAATGTATATTCTGCATTCCAAAGGTCACCTATAGCTTTTGTCATGAGCCTCGGCTGAATTCAACATGGCATAAATGATTTCAAAGTGCACTACGAAGGGAGCACAAGTGTCAGTATGATGATTGCTCAAACTGAACTGCAAAAAGTACTTTGAAAGCAAATTAGACGTAAAAGAGATTGCTTTAATGTATTTTTTTTATGTTAAATGTTGGAACGTTCTATATGAATAGGGCTTAGTAGAACACAACCATGAACTATGATTCTAACTACAGCTCATCCATCCATCCATGTCTTTTTATTCATCCATCCATCCATAAATCTTTTTTCCATCTGTCCATCGATCCATCTATATGTCTTTTCTCCATCCATCCATCCATCCATCCATATGTCTTTTTTCCATTCGTCCGTTCATCTGTCCGTCCATCTGTCCATCCATCCATCCATCCATGTCTTTTTCCATCCATCTGTCTATCTGTTCATCCATCCATCTGTCCATCCGTCCGTCCATCCATCCATCCATCCATGTCTTTTTTCCATCCATCCATCCATCTGTTCATCCATCTATTCATCCATCTATTCATCCATCCATAAATCCATCCATTCATAGACATCAGTTTATCACTCATATGTGTGTAACACCATCAAGGTATAGAGGTACATGGTTTGATATAGCAGGACTTGTGTATGCAGTCCCATAGACAACAGTGCATTACTATGTCACTCATATGTGTGTAACATCATGACGGTGTTCCAAGACAAAGACAAGTTACTAAGCCTCTAGTGTGGACTTTTCATTTGAATTTAAGAAAAAACTTACGAACAGCTGGTGCAACCCTACCCAGTTCATCACTGTATCACTCATATGTGTGTAACACCATCATGGTATACAGGGACATGGTTTGATATAGCAGGGCTTGTGTATAAAGTCCCTAAGACACTAGTTAATCATTGTGTTACTCATATGTGTGTAACCACATCATGGTATACAGGGACATGGTTTGATATAGCAGGACTAGAGTATAAAGTCCCATAGACACCAGTTAATTACTATGTAACTCATATATGTGTAAAATCATGATGGCGTTCCAAGACAAAGATAAGTTACTAAGCCTCTAGTGTAGACTTTTTATTTTAATTTAAGAAAAAAACTTACAAACAGCTGGTGCAACCCTACCCAGTTCATCACTGTGTCACTCATAAGTGTGTAACACCATAATAGTATACAGGGACATGGTGTGGTATGGCATGACTAGTGTATAAAGTCCCATAGACACTAGTTCATCACTGTTTCATATGTGTGTAACACAATCATAGTATACAGGGACATGGTGTGGTATTGCAGGACTTGTGTACGTAGTCCTATAGACACCAGTTCCTCACGGTGTCACCCATACGTGTGTAACCACATTATGGTAAACAGGGGCATGGTTTGGTATAGCATGCCTAGTGTATAAAGTCCCATAGACACCAGTTCCTCACGGTGTCACTCATATGTGTGTAACCACATCATAGTATACAGGGACATGGTTTGGTATAGCAGGACTTGTGTATATAGTCCCATAGACATCAGTTCATCACTGTGTCACTCATATGTGTGTAACCACATCATGGTATACAGGGACATGGTTTGATATAGCAGGACTTGTGTGTGTAGTCCCATCGACATCAGTTCATCACTGTGTCACTCATATGTGTGTAACCACATCATGGTATACAGGGACATGGTTTGGTAGAGCAGGACTAGTGTATAAAGTCCCATAGACACTAGTTCATCACTGTGTCACACGTGTGTAACACCATTATGGTATACAGGGGCATGGTTTGGTATTGCAGGACTTGTGTATGTAGTCCCATAGACATCAGTTCATCACTGTGTCACTCATACAGTATGTGTGTAACCACATCATGGTATACAGGGGCATGGTTTGGTATAGCATGACTAGTGTATAAAGTCATATAGACACTAGTTCATCACTGATTCACACGTGTGTAACACCATCATGGTATACAGGGACATGGTTTGATATATCATGACTAGTGTATAAAGTCCCAAAGACGCCAGTTCATCACTGGGTCACTCATATGTGTGTAACACCATCATGGTATACAGGGACATGGTTTGGTATGGCAGTAGATGTGTATATAGTCCCATAGGGACAAGTTAATCACTGTGTCACTCATATGTGTGTAACCACATCATGGAATACAGGGACATGGTTTGGTATAGCAGGACTAGTGAATAAAGTCCCATAGACACTAGTTCATCACTGTTTCACATGTGTGTAACACCATCATGGTACACAAGGACATGGTTTGGAAAAGCAGGACTTGTGTATGTAGTCGCTTAGACTCCAGTTCATCACTGTGTCACTCATATGTTTGTAACACCATCATGGTATATAGGGACATGGTTTGGTATTGCAGCACTTGTGTATGTAGTCCCATAGACTCCAGTTCATCACTGCATCTCTCCTATGAGTGAAATACCATCATGGTACACAGGGACATGGTTTGGTGTAGCAGGACTTGTGTATGTAGTCTAATAGACACCAGTTCCTCGCTGTGTCACTCGTATGTGTGTAACACTATCATGGTATATAGAGACATGGTGTGGTATAGCAGGACTTGTGTATGTAGTCCCATAGAGACAAGTTCATCACTTTGTCACTCATATGTGTCTAACCACATCATGGTATACAGGGACATGGTTTGATATAGCAGGACTAGTGTATAATATCCCATAGACACTAGTTAATTACCATGTCACTCATATATGTGTAAAATCATGATTGGGTTACAAGACAAAGATAAGTTACTAAGCCTCTAGTGTGGACTTTTCATTTTAATTTAAGAAAAAACTTACAAACAGCTGGTGCAACCCTACCCAGTTCGTCACTGTCACTCATATGTGTGTAACACCATCATGGTATAGGGAGACATGGTTTGGTATAGCATGACTAGTGTATAAAGTCCCATAGACACTAGTTCATCACTGTGTCACTCATTTGTGTGTAACCACAAAATGGTATACAGGGACATGGTTTGGTAGAGCATGACTAGTGTATAAAGTCCCATAGACACTAGTTCATCACTGTGTCACTCATTTGTGTGTAACACCATCATGGTATACAGGGACATGGTGTGGTATAGCAGGACATCTGCATGTAGTCCTATAGAGAAAAGTTCATCACTGTGTCACTCATATGTGTCTAACCACATCATGGTATACAGGGACATGGTTTGGTGTAGCATGACTAGTGTATAAAGTCCCATAGACACTAGTTCATCACTGTTTCCCATGTGTGTAAGACCATCATGGTATACAGGGACATGATGTGGTATTGCAGGACTTGTGTATATAGTCCCATCGACATCAGTTCATCACTGTGTCACTCATTTGTATGTAACACCATCATGGTATACAGGGACATGGTGTGGTATAGCAGCACTTGTGCATGTAGTCCCATAGAGACAAGTTCATCCCTGTGTCACTCATATGTGTCTAACCACATCATGGTGTACAGGGACATGGTTTGGTATGACTAGTATATAAAGTCCCATAGACACTAGTTCATC
This sequence comes from Danio aesculapii, assembly GCF_903798145.1. Taxonomy (NCBI): domain Eukaryota; kingdom Metazoa; phylum Chordata; class Actinopteri; order Cypriniformes; family Danionidae; genus Danio; species Danio aesculapii. The sequence goes on along the minus strand of NC_079440.1, from coordinate 30,116,500 downwards.
ACTTTGTCACACGTGTGTAACACCATTATGGTATACAGTGTCATGGTTTGGTATTGCAGGACTTGTGTATGTAGTCCCATAGACATCAGTTCATCACTGTATCACTCATATGTGTGTAACCACATCATGGTATACAGGGACATGGTTTGGTATAGCAGGACTAGAGTATAAAGACCCATAGACACTAGTTAATTACCATGTCACTCATATATGTGTAAAATCATGATGGCGTTCCAAGACAAAGACAAGTTACTAAGCCTCTAATGTGGACTTTTCATTTTAATTGTCTTCCTGCTTCCTGCTTCGCTACTGTTCGGACGTCTTTGCCTACTGCTCCGCTCTCTGCTCACTTGCTTTTATATCTTAAACCCTAATTTTAACTTGAGCCTATCAGCACAGTGCTCAAACGACACAGCTTGAAGATCAGCATCGATTCTACAAACTTTCTGGAATATAGCTTTACTAACAAGAGGGGAATTATCGTCTAAACAATCCTCCCGCTACCAGCTATCAGCTGCTCACATTCCTGAGACGGGAAAACACGGCTGTGAAAATGCCTCTGGATCGGATTAATTCAGATTCTCACTGCTGTACAAACTGCCACAAACTTCTACAAAAGATTGCAGTTCTTGAAACAAAGTTACTTGCGATCCAACCAGAACTGCAGCGTCATTGTGGACGCTCACAGCAAATAGCCGGTGAGTCCCATAAATCTATTCCTACCACTATTTGGAGCACTGAAAAACAGATTAAAGCTGTGGAAAATGAGCATTGGCATAAACAAGGTGCGAGACCAAAGGGTACTCGTGGGGTCAGATCATATGCTGCCGCATTAGCGTCCTCTACCCCAAATACAGCTCGGACTCAAATACAGCTTGAGAACAGATATGAAGTACTGAGTAATATGGGTGAAGAATCCCCAAATGCAGTCAGACAGAGATCGCATGACTCAGCAGCTAACTCTGCATGGAACAGAGGCTCAAGGCCGACTAGACAGCGGCATTCTGCTCCGATCGCACCTGAGATAAGAACACTAGTTGTAGGAGATTCAATAATCAGGAATTTTAGGAGCAAATCTACAATGACATACTGCTTCCCTCATGCAACAGTTTCTGATGTAAACAAAGAACTTAAGGAAATTCTGAAGAAGCACAAGACTGCAAAACGGATTATCATCCATGTGGGGAAGAATGATATTCGAAAGGAACAGTCAGAACTGCTCAAGAGAGATTTCTGTGAGCTCTTGGAAACATTTGAAAGAGTGAAAATTCAGCCGTTCATCAGTGGACCGCTCCCTGCAAGAGGGACAAACATGTTTTCACGGCTGCTTGGTCTAAATGTATGGCTGCAGAAAGCATGTAACAGGAAAGGACTGAATTTTATTGACAACTTCAATCTCTTCTGGAACCAAAGACAACTGTTGACATCAGACGGCCTTCACCCAAACAAACTTGGTGCAAAGGTGCTAAAGGACAATATCTTCTTCTCCCTCCATCATCCATCAGCTGTATGTGCCACTGACCTCAATCCAAATGGCACATACACACCTAGCATCTGTCCGGATGACCACAGGACCTCAAATCAGCTCCCGAGTGGACTTGGGGTTGACGCATCACCCAAGGACAGTGATAACGCCACGCAGCCAAAACACCCACTGTTGATAGAGACACTATCGCTGGCCCTCTGCTCAACACAGACAGACTGTGACGCATCAGAACAGCATCATGTCTCGTCACTAAAAACTGATCCTCAGGAAAACACCCAGGAAAACATATTTCAGCACCCAGAATCTCCAGAGCCACAGCCTCTGTCGCCAGACACGTTCCCATTATCACCTTGCTCGCCTCTCTTGGGTTTCTCAAAAAAGATGGAGGAACTGGTGCATGCTGGAACTAAACTTTCACACTCCATCGCCGCAAGCCCCCAGTTACCAACCAAAAAGCGGCCTGCTCCACAACCACCTCTGAGCCCACCTGGAAGAGCCCTCCGACATTTGCCCCACCGCCAGGGCCCAAACAACAACGCACCATCTTCAGCTGGTGAACAAAACTGCTCTCCATGATGTGTCTCGGGTGCCTGCTTAGATAACAGTGTCTTTATCAGATGTTTACAGAACAAGCAGGAACCCAGTGTGCCTGTAGCTTTCTCTACACATATATGTGTTGTATTACGTGACAGAAAACCGAAGACTTTTTCAGGCCGTATAGCAAATCACTCAAATCTTGTGTCTATTAAATATAAATCTGAGACTACTGTAGCAAAAACAGCTAAAACTGTTAAGTTAGCACTTTTAAACATCCGATCACTCAACAATAAGTCACTTTTAGTCAATGATTTTATCAGCTCAAATTGCCTTGATTTTATGCTTTTAAATGAAACTTGGCTAGATGACAGCTGTAGCGCAGCAGTTCTGAATGAAACAGCTCCTTTAAACTTTGACTTTTTGAGTGTTTGCAGAGCCAATAGGAGAGGTGGAGGCATTGCTGCCCTGTTTAAAGATGTCTATGAGTGTAAACAAGTGTCATTTGGTGACTTTTTGTCTTTTGAATATCTGAGTATAGCACTAAAAGGTGCTCCACGTATCTTACTGATCATTATCTACAGACCTCCAAAATATTCTCCAGCTTTTATTGATGATTTTACAGAGCTGTTATCAATAGTAACCTCTGAATTTGACTATTTTACCATTGCTGGGGATTTTAATATTCACATTGATAATCCAGAAATCAATGCTGTAAAAGAACTGATGACTGTTTTGAACACTTTTGATCTGACTCAGCATGTTCAAGAACCCACACACAATCGTGGACACACTCTTGATCTACTTATAACTAAGGGTTTACACATTTCATCAACTGTTGTTAAGGATGTTGCACTATCTGATCATTTCTGTATTTTCTTTGATATATTGATCACTCCAGCTATTAAAGACAGATCTGTCTCTGTCAGAAAGAGATGCATAAATGAGAACACTAATGAACAGTTTATGAAGGCCATATCGCTAGCACCAAGTATATCTGCAGACTCTGTTGATTCTCTTCTTGATTTGTTTAATTCTAAAGTTAAGAATGTCATAGATGACATTGCTCCTGTTAAAGCCAAGAATATAACTAGCAGCCAAAGGGGATCTTGGACTAAGTCCCCAAAATTAAAAATGACGAAAAGACAGTGCAGAAAAGCTGAGCGTATGTGGAGAAAGACGAAACTAGTAGTCCATTATAATATCTATAAAGACAGTCTTCGTGCTTTTAATATGGAACTAAAAACTGCTAGGCAGACTTTCTTTTCAAGCCTTATAAACAGCAACGTAAACAATGCTCGTAAACTCTTTGCAACGATAGAGAAACTCACAACCCCCCCCAGTCGGATTCCCAGTGAGCTACTCTCTGAAAGCAAATGTAATGAGTTTGCTCATTTCTTTACTGACAAGATCAATAATATCAGAAAGGCAATCAGCTCATCCAATCAGCCAAATTGTGTCGACGTCAGACTAGCTCAACCACAACTTAAGAAATCAGACATTATGTCCGATTTCATGGCAATTAATGGCAAAATCTTAGAAGAGATCGTGCAAGTTATGAAAACATCAACCTGCAGTCTTGACACGCTCCCCACATCATTCTTTAAAACGGTGTTGACCTGCTTAGAAATGGATCTTCTAAAAGTGGTAAATGCTTCACTTCTCTCGGGGATTTTTCCTAACTCACTTAAAACTGCAGTTGTTAAACCCCTCTTGAAGAAGAGCAACCTGGATAACACCATATTGAGCAATTACAGGCCCATCTCGAATCTCCCTTTCATTGGCAAAATCATTGAAAAAGTTGTTTTTAACCAGGTTAACAAGTTCCTAAACTACAAGGGGTGTTTGGACAATTTTCAATCTGGTTTCAGACCACATCACAGTACAGAGAGCGCCCTTATAAAGATAATCAATGACATCCGCCTAAATACAGATTCAGGCAAACTAACAGTGCTGGTACTGCTCGATCTCAGTGCTGCATTTGACACTGTCGATCACAGCATACTTCTGGATAGGCTGGAAAACTGGGTTGGGCTGTCTGGGACGGTCCTCAAATGGTTCAGATCTTACCTTGAAGGAAGAGGTTACTATGTCAGTATAGGTGACCATAGGTCAGGGTGGACACCCATGACATGTGGAGTCCCACAAGGCTCGATTCTGGCACCACTCCTGTTCAACCTTTATATGCTCCCTCTGAGCCAAATAATGAGAAAGAACCAAATCTCCTACCACAGCTATGCTGATGACACTCAGATCTACCTAGCCTTACTGCCTAATGACTACAGCCCCATTGACACCCTCTGCCAATGCATTGATGAAATTAACAATTGGATGTGCCAAAACTTTCTTCAGTTAAACAAAGAGAAAACTGAAGTCATTGCGTTTGGGAACAGAGATGAGGTTCTCAAGGTGAATGCGTACCTTGGCTCTAAGGGTCAAACAACAAAACATAAGGTCAAGAATCTTGGTGTGACTCTGGAGTCAGATCTGAGTTTCAATAGTCATATCAAAGCAGTTAGTAAATCAGCATACTATCATCTCAAAAACATTGCAAGAATTAGATGCTTTGTTTCCAGTGAAGACTTAGAGAAACTTGTTCATGCTTTTATCAGCAGCAGGGTGGATTACTGTAATGGCCTCCTCACTGGCCTTCCCAAAAAGACAGTCAGACAGTTGCAGCTCATCCAGAACGCTGCGGCCAGAATTCTGACCAGAACCAGGAAATCAGAGCACATCACACCTGTCCTCAGGTCTTTACACTGGCTCCCAGTCACATTTAGAATAGATTTTAAAGTATTATTACTGGTCTATAAATCACTAAATGGCCTAGGACCTCAATACATTACAGATATGCTCACTGAATACAAACCTAACAGATCACTCAGATCTCTAGGATCAAATAGATTAGAAATCCCAAGAGTTCAGTCAAAGCAGGGTGAATCGGCTTTCAGCTACTACGCCCCTCGTTGCTGGAATCAGCTTCCAGAAATGATCAGATGTGCTCCAACATTAGGCACATTCAAATCAAGACTGAAAACACATCTGTTTAGCTGTGCCTTTACTGAATGAGCACTGTGCTACGTCCGACTACTATGTTTTTCTCTTCTTTTTAATTCTTTTATAACACATTTTATCAGCTTTTATTTTATTTTTATTCTTACCATTTTTATGTTTGTTTTTATTTCTCTTATAATTGTTTCTTTTATTCCTGTTTATGTAAAGCACTTTGAATTGCCACTGTGTATGAAATGTGCTATATAAATAAACTTGCCTTGCCTTGCCTTGCCTTAATTTAAGAAAAAACTTACGAACAGTTGGTGCAACCCTACCCAGTTCATCACTGTATCACTCATATGTGTGTAACGACATCATGGTATACAGGGACATGGTTTGGTATGGCAGTAGATGTGTATGTAGTCCCATAGAGACAAGTTAATCACTGTGTCACTCGTATGTGTGTAACCATATCATGGTATACAGGGACATGGTTTGATATAGCAGGACTAGAGTATAAAGTCCCATAGACACTAGTTCATCACTGTGTCACTCACATGTGTGTAACACCATCATGGTATATAGGGACATGGTTCTGTGTAGCAGGACTTGTGTATGTAGTCTAATAGACACCAGTTCCTCACTGTCACTCGTATGTGTGTAACACCATCATGGTATACAGAGACATGGTGTGGTATAGCAGGACTTGTGTATGTCGTCCCATAGAGAAAAGTTTATCACTTTGTCACTCATATGTGTGTAACACCATCATGGTATAGGGAGACATGGTTTGGTATAGCATGACTAGTGTATAAAGTCCCATAGATGCCAGTTCCTCACTGTGTCACTCATTTGTGTGTAACACGATCATGGTATACAGGGACAAGGTGTGGTATAGCAGGATATGCATGTAGTCCCATAGAGAAAAGTTCATCACTTTGTCACTCATATGTGACTAACCACATCATGGTATACAGGGACATGGTTTGATATAGCAGGACTAGTGTATAATATCCCATAGACACCAGTTAATTACTATGTCACTCATATATGTGTAAAATCATGATGGGGTTACAAGACAAAGATAAGTTACTAAGCCTCTAGTGTGGACTTTTCATTTTAATTTAAGAAAAAACTTACAAACAGCTGGTGCAACCCTACCCAGTTCGTCACTGTCACTCATATGTGTGTAACACCATAATAGTATACAGGGACATGGTGTGGTATTGCAGGACTTGTGTATATAGTCCCATTGACATCAGTTCATCACTGTATCACTCATATGTGTGTAACCACATCATGGTATACAGGGACATGGTGTGGTATAGCAGGACTTGTGCATGTAGTCCCATAGAGACAAGTTCATCACTGTGTCACTCATATGTGTCTAACCACATCATGGTGTACAGGGACATGGTTTGGTAGAGTATGACTAGTATATAAAGTCCCATAGACACTCATTCATCACTTTGTCACACGTGTGTAACACCACAATGGTATACAGGGACATGGTTTGGTATTGAAGGACTTGTGTATGTAGTCCCATAGACTCCAGTTCATCACTGCATCTCTCCTATGTGTGTAATACCATCATGGTATACAGGGACATGATTTGGTAAAGCAGGACTTGTGTATGTAGTCCCATAGACACCAGTTCATCACTGTGTCACTCAAATGTGTGTAACACCATCGTAGTATAGAGGGACATGGTTTGGTATAGCATGACTAGTGTATAAAGTCCCATAGACGCCAGTTCCTCATTGTGTCACTCATTTGTGTGTAACACCATCATGGTATACAGGGACATGGTGTGGTATAGCAGGACTTGTGCATGTAGTCCCATAGAGACAAGTTCATCACTGTGTCACTCATATGTGTCTAACCACATCATGGTATACAGGGACATGGTTTGGTAATGACTAGTATATAAAGTCCCATAGACACTAGTTCATCACTGTGTCACACGTGTGTAACACCATTATGGTATACAGGGGCATGGTTTGGTATTGCAGGACTTGTGTATGTAGTCCCATAGACATCAGTTCATCACTGTATCACTCATATGTGTGTAACCACATCATGGTATACAGGGACATGGTTTGGTATAGCAGGACTAGAGTATAAAGACCCATAGACACTAATTAATTACTATGTCTCACATATATGTGTAACATCATGACGGTGTTCCAAGACAAAGACAAGTTACTAAGCCTCTAGTGTGGACCTTTCATTTGAATTTAAAAAAGAACTTACAAACAGCTGGTGCAACCCTACCCAGTTCATCACTGTGTCACTCATATGTGTGTAAAACCATCATGGTATACAGGGGCATGGTGTGGTATGGCAGGACTTGTGTATATAGTCCCATTGACATCAGTTCATCACTGTATCACTCATATGTGTAACACCATGATGGTATACAGGGACATGGTTGGGTATAGCATGACTAGTGTATAAAGTCCCATAGACGCCAGTTCATCACTGGGTCACTCATATGTGTGTGACCCAGTGACATGGTTTGGTAGAGTATGACTAGTATATAAAGTCCCCTAGACACTAGTTCATCACTGTTTCACATTTGTGTAACACCATCATGGTATACAGGGACATGGTTTGGAATTGCAGGACTTGTGTATGTAGTCCTATAGACACCAGTTCCTCACGGTGTCACCCATATGTGTGTAACACCATCATGGTATACAGGGACATGGTTTGGTATGAAAGGACTTGTGTATGTAGTCCTGTAGATGCCAGTTCCTCACTGTGTCACTCATATGCGTGTTACACCATCATGGCATACAGGGACATGGTTTGGTATAGCAGGACCTGTGTATAAAGTCTCATACACACTAGTTCAGTGCTGTGTCACTCATATGTGTGTAACACCATCATGGTATACAGGGGCATGATTTGGTATAGCAGGACTTGTGTGTGTAGTCGTATGGACACCAGTTCATCACTGTGTCACTCATATGTGTGTGTAACACCACCATGGTATAAAGGGACATGGTTTGGTATAATTGGGCTTGTGTATGTAGTCCCATAGACACTAGTTCATCATTGTGTTACTCATATGTGTGTAACACCATTATGGTGTACAGGGACATAGTTTGGTATAGCAGGAATAATATGTGTGCAACACCATCGTGTTCTACAAAGACATGTTTAAGTATAGCAAGACTTGTGTATGCAAATCCATACACACCAGTTCATCACTTTGTTACTCATTTGTGTGTAGCACTATCATGGTGTTCAAGGACATGGTTTGGTATAGCAGGACTTTTGTGTGTAGTCACATACTAGAGACAAGTTAATCACTGTGTCACTCATATGTGTGTAACCACATCATGCAGGGACATGGTTTGGTAGAGCATGACTAGTGTATAAAGTACCATAGACACTAGTTCATCACTGATTCACACGTGTGTAACACCATCATGGTATACAGGGACATGGTTTGGTATAGCAGGACTTGTGTATAAAGTCCCATAGACACTAGTTAATTACCATGTCACTCATATATGTGTGAAATCATGATGGCGTTCCAAGACAAAGACAAGTTACTAAGCCTCTAGTGTGGACTTTTCATTTTAATTTAAGAAAAAACTTACGAACAGCTGGTGCAACCCTACCCAGTTTATCACTGTGTCACTCATATGTGTGTAACACCATCATGGTATACAGGGACATGGTATTTTACATGGTATGGTACTTTTATTCATTCTCAGGATATGTATTCTTGATATCAACAATTCAGTTCTTGATATCAAAAAGGTCATTGTTAAAATCACAAATGTAATAGCTGATATCAAAAATTCAATTTTTGATATCAGCAATTACATTTATGATATCAACAATTCAATTTTTGATATCAGCAATTGTATTTTCACTAGTTAACTGTCACCATAGGCTGCCGTTCAAATTTAACTGTTGATATCAAGAACTGATTTCTTACTAGTTGAAAGGCAATTCTTGATATCAATAATTTAACTGTTGATATCAGGAATTAAATTGTTGATATCAAGAAATACTTTTCAACTAGTAAAGATGTTCATTTTTGATATCAACAATTGGTTTGTCTCTAGTGACAATGTTAATTTCTAATATCATGAATGTAATTGTTACTTGTGAAATTAGTAATTTTAGATATCATAAATTACTTCCCTAATTGTTGATATCAAAAATACATGTTTACATATCAAAAATAACAAATGTAACATGTTGAAATATAATTGGAGATATCAAGAAATATGGCAAGCCGTTTTGACTTTTATTCATTCTCAGGATATATTTTCTTGATATCAACAATTCAGTTCTTGATATCAAAAAGGATATTGTTGATTTCAAAAATGTAATTGTTGATATCAAAATTTGAATTGTTGATATCAAGAATTAAAATACTTGATATCAACAATTTAATTGTTGATAACAACAGTTACATTTATGATATTAACAATTAAATTGTTGATATCAAGAATTGAATTTTCACTAATTAAATGTCACCATAGACTGCCATTCAAATTTAATTGTTAATATCAAGAATCGATTCCTTACTAGTTTAAATGCAATTCTTGATATCAATTATTTATTTGTTGATATGAAAAATGTAATTGTTGATATCAATAATTTAATTGTTGTTATCAGGAATTAAATTGTTGATATTAAGAAATACTTTTCAACTAGTGAAGATGTAAAATTTTTTATATCAACAATTGGTTTGTCTCTAGTGACAATGTTAATTTCTAATATCATGAATGTAATTGTTACTAGTGAGATTAGTAATTTTAGATATCATAAATTACTTCCCTAATTGTTGATATCAGAAATTTAAAATTTTTAGATATTTTTAGATATCAGAAATAACAAATGTAATATAGCAAGCCGTTTTGACTTTTATTCATTCTCAGGATATGAATTCTTAATATCAACAATTTAATTCTTGATATCAAATAAGGTAAATTTTGATTTCAATATTACATTTCAACTAGTAACAAAGTTAATTCTTGTTATCAGCAATGATGTCACCATTTGCAGAAATACAATTGTTGATATCAAGAATTCGGATTTTTGAAATCAACAATTTAATTCTTGATATCAAGAATTTATATCCTGTTATCAATAAAAGACAAAACGGCTATTCTGGCAAGCCGTTTTTACTTTTATTGCTTAACCAGATATGAACTCTTGATATCAAGAATTAAATTGTTGATATCAAGAATCCGAAACCTTGATATCAACAACTTAATTGTTAATATCCAGAATGCGAATTGTTGATATCAGGAATTGAATTTCCACTATTAACAATGTAAATCCTTGATATCAACAATTCAGTTTCACTAGTTAAAATGTTTATTCTTGATATCAGAAACTGAATTTCAACTAGTAAGAATTAGAGTTATTGATATCTGTAATTGTATTTTCACCAGTTAAATGTCACCATAGACTGCCATTCAAATTTAATTGTTGATGTCAAGAACTGATTTCTTACTAGTTAAAATTTTAATTTTACAAATTAGAAATACAATTCTTACTTGTAAATGCATTTGTTTTTGATATCAGTTGTCATATGGATACTAGTGCAAATGTCTATTCTTGATTTCAACAATTCAATTGTCACTAGTAAAAATGTCAATTCCTGATATCAAGAACTTAATTTCACAGGTTGAAATGTTAATTCTTGATATCTGCAATTATATTTCAACATGTTTGAAATGAAATTTGAATGGCAGTCTATGGTGACATTTAACTAGTGAAAATACAATTACAGATATCAATAACTCTAATTCTTGCTAGTTGAAATTCAGTTTCTGATATCAAGAAGAAACATTTTAACTAGTGAAACTGAATTGTTGATATCAAGGATTTACATTGTTAATAGTGGAAATTCAATTCCTGATATCAACAATTCGCATTCTGGATATTAACAATTAAGTTGTTGATATCAAGGCTTCGGATTCTTGATATCAAGAATTCATATCTGGTTAAGCAATAAAAGTAAAAACGGCTTGCCAGAATAGCCGTTTTGTCTTTTATTGATAACAGGATATAAATTCTTGATATCAAGAATTAAATTGTTGATTTCAAAAATCCGAATTCTTGATATCAACAATTGTATTTCTGCAAATAGTGACATCATTGCTGATAACAAGAATTAACTTTGTTACTAGTTGAAATGTAATATTGAAATCAAAATTTACCTTATTTGATATCAACAATTAAATTGTTGATATCAAGAATACATATCCTGAGAATGAATAAAAGTCAAAACGGCTTGCCAAACCTCTTATGATACTGTTCTGTACCTTTTATGGTACAATTGAAATAAAGATACACAATTGTTTTCATAAAAAAGGTACATCAGTGTTGGACAATATCTATGAAAATAAATATTACTGTAAAGGCAAAGTGATTTTATGAATAATTTCCATATTAAAGCACAAATCATAGTTTAAAAGCATATGTTTAAGGAAACTCTAAAACATTAATTATTAAGTTCTATAATGCAAAACAACTGGCAAAACAAAACTGTAGGTATTGTAAACTAAACATTTAAGGCATTTTTAATAAACATTTAGTAAGCATTTTCTGATAAATACAGTTTCATTATTGATATCTGCACCTTTTGGCATTTTCCTTCCACTGTGCACATGAGCAGGCAAAAGTCCTGCAAAGTGTTCATGCAGACATTTTAGTATTATAAAACTAATCAAACATTGAGCATACAGTATCTTGTTACAATTCATTCATTCATTTTCGGCTTACTCCCTTTATTAATCTGGGGTCACCACAGGGGAATGACCCTCCAACTTATCCAACATATATTTTACGCATCGGATGCCCTTGCAGCCGCAACGCATCACTGGGAAACATCCATACACACACACTTTTACACTACTGTCAATTTTAGCATTCCCAAATAACCTGTACCACATGGCTTTGGACTGTGGGGGAAACCGGAGCAGCCGGAGGAGACCCACGCGAACACGGGGAGAACATGCAAACTTCACATAGAAATGCCAACTGGCCCAGCTGAGGCTCAAACCAGCAACTTTCTTGTTATGAGGCAAACGTGCTACCCACTGCGCCACCACATCGCCTTCTCGTTATAATACTTTTTGCATAATTCAATTTTTATTTTAAAATTAAGTAAATTCAATTACAAAGCTATTGTGTGAAAAGAAAAACGGTTTATATTGTAGTTGGGAGAATGTATTTCGGTAACATTTTTGTGAAAAGTGTTGTGAAATGATTAGCAAAAATAGATCTTTTGATTGATGTTAAAGTATTTTTAATTCATTATTGTAAATGGAAAAGGTGCCTTTTCACAAAAAGAAACCTTTTTTTAAAAAAACATTGTTTAGAAATTTATTTGATGTTTGATATTTACTGAAAGTAAGTTGACCCATGATTTTGGATATTGCAAAATGCCTTTAAATAGTTCTTAAAGGAACAGATTTGACACTGTTAAAGTACAAAGTGTCTTGTCACTGTAGTGGTACCTTCATGGATCAGATTTGTACGTTTGATCAAGGTACAATATTGTATCTGCAGGTTAAAAAAAACCAAAGGTACATTTTGTTTTCTCATGGTACAAATCATGTCCTTAAAGGTTCAAACTGAAATGGTACAAATTTGTTTCTTTGTCTTAAAATACAATTCTGTTCCATTAAAAGTACTGCCCCAGTGACAAGGGACAGTACCTTCTTTGGTACAACATTGTATCATTTTTTCTGAGAGTGCAGGCCAGGGTTACATTTTTCTATATTACTTTTTTGTCCATTTTGATGACACGATAAGGTACATTGCCCAAAGAGAAGATTTGTCAAATTTTCAGACACAATTAGTTCTTTAGTCCTACACCCTATTTAACTAAGGACACCATTTTATCTTTTGAGTTATGATATTCTCTGTCTATTCCAATCTGATATATTGTTTTGTCAAAATAACACTATGACATACTGTAGGCAGGTCACAAAAAAAGCATTTACTTATTTGATTTTTAAAAAACGTATTTTATAATTTAATAGCTGTTGGTCTTAAGGTTAAACACATTTATTGTTATGATTACAGATTAAAAATGTAAATTAAAAACTGATCTTTGACTAAACAAGAGTTGTTTTTGTGCATCTGCTTCTACCGTCTTTGCTCTTGGTCTGACTCAAAGCAAATTGTGGGAAAACCAAATCACATTAATATTAATGAGCTCATTACCATAGGTATTTCGGTAACACTTTATAATAACTGCACACTATGAACCATTTATTACACATTAGCAAATAGTGAATTCATTATGTGTTAAGCATTAACTCTACATTAATAAACGTTAGTAAGCAGTTTATAACTGCAGCTACAAATGCTGTATTCTTGACTTACAACCACATTTATAATGTGCTTAATACTTGTATTTTCCTACTTTGTTAATGATTTATTTTTCATTACTAAATTAAGTATTGTATTATTTACAAACCATTTAAGAATAGTTTGTGTATTTTAAAGATCATTCAGAATGAGTTAGTAAATGATTAATAAACTATTAAAATTAACATTTATAAATCTTATTATTCATGCATATACTAATAGTTAATTTGTATGTTAATAAATGCTTTATTAACTCAATTTCATCCAGTTTTGTGATCTAATCTAAAGTGAGGACAATTTATGCTTTATAAATCTCTTATAAATGACAGTTAAAGGCTCAGTTATATTCCAAACAGGAAAAACAAACATAAACAACATTATTCATACCTATTCATTTAAAGATACACAAATGAAACAGTATCAAATAAAAAATAAATCTCTGCAACCTTACGTGAAATAAAATTACCATACAGTTTAAACACTGCATCTTATTATATTGTTAAATTACTATATTACTGTTGTTTTATCCAATTTTATGTTGTATTTTGACACTCCTGTTATTCAGCAATGTTTAAACTTTACAGTAATTTTACTTTTTAGATAAGTTTGCAATGATGATTGTTCAACTGATACTGAGCCTTTAATTGTCATGTATAAGGGATTTATAAAGCATAAATAGTCCTCACTTTAGATTAGATCACAAAACTGAATGAAGTTGAGTTAATAAAGCATTTATTAACATATTAGTTAACTATTAGTATATATGCCTAAATAATAAGTTATATAAATGTTGATTTCAATAGTTTATTAATCATTTACTAACCATCGACTACTCTTAAATAGAACTGGTTTGTAAATAATACAATATTTAATTGAGTAATGAAAAGTAAATCATTAACAAAGTATGAAAGTACAATTATTAAGCACATTATAATTGTGGTTGTAAGTCAATGATAGATCATTTGTAGCTGCAGTTATAAACTGCTTACTAACGTTTATTAATGTACAGTTAATGCTTAACAGATAGGGAATTCACTAGATGCTAATTCTTAGTAAATGATTCATAGTGTGTATTATAAAGTGTTACCAGTATTTCTACATGTAAAAATGATATTTCTAGATATCTGCAAGAATATTTTTACTAGTTAAAATATCATTGAATATATAAGTAATTACATTTTCACTAGTTGTAAAGCTAAATTCAGATATCAGCTGCCTTCATTGATATGAATAATGAATTTGTTACTAGTAAAAATGTCAATTCCTGATATCAAGAATTCATTTGATACTAGTTGAAATGTTAAATCTTGATATTAGTTAGATGTATTTCAACATGTTAATTTGTTATTTCTGATATCTGAAAATGGATTTCTGATATGAATATAAATTATGATATCTAAAAAGTCTTTCTTACTAGTAACAAGCACATTTATGGTATCAGAAATTAACATTTTCACTAGATCAAATATTACAATTTTCATTAATAACAATTCAATTGTTGATATCAAGAATAGACATTTGCACTGGTATCCATATGACAACTGATATCAAAAATAAAATAATTGTATTGTAAAAGAAATGTACAAGTAAGAATTGTATTTCTGATTTGTAAAATTAAAATTTTAACTAGTAAGAAATCAGTTCTTGACATCAACAATTAAATTTGAATGGCAGTCTATGGTGACATTTAACTAGTGAAAATACAATTACAGATATCAATAACTCTAATTCTTACTAGTTGAAATTCAGTTTCTGATATCAAGAATAAACATTTTAACTAGTGAAACTGAATTGTTGATATCAAGGATTTACATTGTTAATAGTGGAAATTCAATTCCTGATATCAACAATTCGCATTCTGGATATTAACAATTAAGTTGTTGATATCAAGGTTTCGGATTCTTGATATCAACAATTTAATTCTTGATATCAAGAGTTCATATCTGGTTAAGCAATAAAAGTAAAAACGGCTTGCCAGAATAGCCGTTTTGTCTTTTATTGATAACAGGATATAAATTCTTGATATCAAGAATTAAATTGTTGATTTCAAAAATCCGAATTCTTGATATCAACAATTGTATTTCTGCAAATAGTGACATCATTGCTGATAACAAGAATTAACTTTGTTACTAGTTGAAATGTAATATTGATATCAAAATTTACCTAAATTGTTGATATCAAGTATACGTATACTGAGAATGAATAAAAGTCAAAACGGCTTGCCATAGATCCTGAGAATAAATATAAGTCAAAACGTATATTTTTTGATTTCAATAATTACATTTGTGATATCAAAAATGTTGATTGTTGATATCAGGAATTACATTTCCACAAGTACCAGCCCGAATTCTTGATATCAAAAATGATTTACATTATATTAAGGCATACATGCCTTGATAACCACGGTTCATTATAATGTCTAAAGAAAAAGTCTAAAAGATGTCATTTGGACAATTGTACTAAGTCAAAATGTGAACGCTGTGAACAATTTCTACTTTTTTAAACTTTAGATTTCTACTTTTTAAATATTTTTAAAATAACAGTTTTAAACTCATTTTAAATGTTGGACTGATTTTAGTATTTATTGCATCCCTTTTTATATCTGAGCATATGAAGTTAATTTGAAATGACAAGGGTAAGATTTTTTTCCCACTATTTGTTATCGTTTACAAGGTTTTGTTTTTCATGAGTACATTTTGATTCACTGTTGTAACAGGGTTTTTACTCCTGCTCTTCAAATGTATGATGTACTTGATGTACTTCAGTTTTAACATTTTTAACCTTTGCATACTGTTTTTAGTATTCAGTAAGTTTTGTGGCAGCTTGTTTTTATTATTACTTATTATTCTTATAATGTTATTATTAATGCAATTAACTCTTTACTCAGATTACTATGAATTAGCACATTGTGTGTACATGTAAACAGCAAGTATGTGTAGCACAGATCACAGATCAATGATGTTTAAGAAACAATTAAAAAAACTTCTCATTCAACATAATTTTCTTGAAGTATGCATCTAACCCCAGTCAGTGTTTTTGTTATGTTACTGGTCCTGGTAAACCATGTTTGACCCTTTAAACCACTTTGCTTGTTGTGTATGAATGATTTACACAAGGAGACCCTTTAAACCTGTGTGTCCCAACAAACCATGATACAGATGACCCTTTAAGCCTGTGAAAAAACAGGTGTAGTTTTTCCACAACTCCATGGTCTCATGTGATTTTTTAAGTGAGATGTATCTTAATGAGGCCATAACAGATAGTTTGATATATAAATTTCATTTGTAGGTTGTAAGGAAAGGTGTGTCCCCCTAAACCACAGTGGTTACATGCTGTCCCTGTAAACACTATATACCTGTATGTGTGTGTGTGTGTGTGTGTGTGTGTGTGTGTGTATATATGTGTGTGTGTGTGTGTGTGTATATATGTGTGTGTGTGTGTGTGTGTATATATGTGTGTGTGTGTGTGTGTATATATGTGTGTATATGTGTGTGTATATATGTGTGTATATATGTGTGTATATATATGTGTATATATATGTGTATATATATTAGTGCATTATCGTGTGTGGCCATACACCCAAAGCACTTCACAATCATGGTGGGAGGGGGGGGGTCTCTCCACATCATCATCAGTGTGCAGCATCCACTTGGATGATACCACGGCAGCCACAGGACAACAGCGCCAGTGCGCTCACTCAACCACACACGCTATAGATGGTATAGAGAGAGCGTGATACAGCCAATTCAGTGGATGGGGATGATTGGGAGGCCATGATTAATAAGGACCGATGGAACAAATTTGGCCAGGACACCGGGGTTACACCCCCACTCTTTACTAGAAGTGCCATGGGATTTTTAATGACCACAAAGAGTCAGGACCTCTCTTTTCCACGTGGTCTCCCATCCAGGTACTGACCAGGCTCAGCCCTGCTTTTTTAAGCTGCAGGGTGATATGTATTAAACTCATCATGTGGTTTTAAACCATTATAAGTTTTATTTTCTGTTGAACACAAAAAAAGATATTTTGAAAAATCCTGGTTGGTGGCACCCATTAACTTGCTCAGTAGGACAAAAATACGGTGGAAGTCAACAGGTACCATCAACTAACACTCTTCAAAATAACTGCTTTTGTGTTCAACAAGTAAAAACTCAGATAGGTTTTGAACAAGTGAAGGGTGAGTTAATGATGACAAAAAATTATTTGGGGTGAACTGTCCTTTTAATAATGTCTTAAGTCACAGCAGAAAAGAGAGTGTTTTCGTTTACAAGTACAAAAATCTAAATGTCAACATAAGTTTTTAGGATGCAAAATGTAGCAATTTTGTGTTTTTTTTTTTTCTAAAAATTGAACAAGATTAACTAGGTTTTAAAAACAAGCTGAAAACAAGGGCAAATGTCAGTGGGGTATGAAAATGACATTGCTGTTTGTATGAAGTAGATTTTTCTGATACTATAGGCAGGTTTTGTCTTTGTTGTTGTTTTATTCACAACATTGGTTTATTTAGATTATTTTAACAGAACATTATGCCAGTTGATTCCCTAGTAAATTTATCTTGGTTTATTCTTAGACGTTTTGAAGTTTTTACTGAAAACAGCTCAAAAATACTGTTAACAAAAACAATTCTTTTGTGTAATGTTCAGAAGGTAGGTTACCTCCAATTTTTAGCATTTGGGAGCAGAGTTATTCACACTTTAAACTATTTTCATGTGTGTTTGTGTAACATGAGTAGAAAATTAGTGGAGACGAGTTCCTCTGCAAATGCATTTTGTGTGGTCTGCAAATTTACATTTAGAGAACATAATGACATGTTGTGTCTGCTTCAGATTATTGAACATCTATACTTCGTCTTAATGTTTAAAATGTACATTTATTAAACTTGCATATGATGAATTTAGTTTGATTAAATATTTTGATAAATGTCCCCTTTTTTTCCCAGTGTACACTTGTAGTAACTGCCAAGTTACTATTATTATTATTAAAATATTATATTTTTTAAAGTGGATATTTTTAACTAACTCTTTAATGTCTTGATTTTTTATTATTTTTTTACTGTCTCATATTGCAGTTTATCAGGATCTAGAATCCAGCAGGGTTAATGGTGAAGTAGAGATCTGTATAACTAGCTGACCAAACAGTACTGCTGATTGACACAAAAAAATGAAAGTCAAGGTCATTTTATTCCTTCTATGAAATTCGATGTGTGCCAACAACCAGCATTGTTCAAAGTATCTTATTTTTTCTTCAGCACAAGAAAGCAACTCATAACGGTTTAAAACCACACAAGCGAGAGTAAATGAGAGTAAACAATCCTTTAAAAAATAAACACAACAATTAAATTAATTGAAATGTATTGTTTATTTCTCTCCACATCATTATTCTGAAGTTTATCTTTTCACTATTGGCTTCAAACCAAAATTTCCAAAATAGTTTCCAAATTCCTGTTGTTTTGCACATCTGTTTAAATCTAGAAATGATACACTATACGTATTCATGATAAAGTGTGTGTTTGTTTGTGTTTGTTTAACTTGAATTGTTGCATACTGTAATAATGTAATATGTGTGGCTGTGTTTGGGGTCTCAGGCGCAGCTGCTGCAGCTGTCATGTCCAGCACTAAAGGCCCTAATGTTCTCAGACCAGCGGGAGGAGGCAGTGCAGGCCCAAGCCAACCTGCAGCTGTGCAGCACATTATACATCAGCCTATTCAGGTGCAGATACTTCAGATCACATACAGTTACACAGAATAGTCCACTTGTCTGCACAGAGACTGGCTTAATGTTAATGTTGTTTAGAGGAGATTGATCTAATTGATCATGGAGTTTTATTATTCAAATCACACATTTATTTAAAATTGCGTGTGTGTGCGTGCGTGCGTGTGTTGTTTTTTTTTGTAAAAAAAAAATTAATAAAATTGCATTCATCTTGAAATTTACCAAGCCCACTTTAGTGTGCCCTTGCTGCCTTGTTGAGAACTGCTGGTTTACTTTGTCCATATCAGACATTGTATACTTTGGTTACCAATATCTTTTCAGGCTTGTGTGGACTTATGTCTTTTCCTTGTAACAAAACAAACAAAAATACTTTTTTGCAGCATGTTTATGAAGAAATTATTTGTTAATGTTACATTTTATTTCCTGAAACAATTTGCAAAAAAACCCATCCATCTATTTTCATTCATATTGACCTGCAACTAGTCATTTAATAGACTTTTCATTGACAGTAATAGCTGATATCACCTGCTTTATAGTCTTCATGATGGTTGTAAATTGGCCACATGCAAAACATTACTGTGCCCTTAAGCAGAATATAGATCAGTTAATTCAAGGACAACGCATACACTTAATGAACAAATACACCTCATTGAACATCTACACATAGCCATCACCTTTATGCTATATAACTGCAGGGTAACTAAAGCTATTAGTATTTAGTAAGCCCACACGGAATCTGCGTGTGCAGAAATCTGCAGGTTTCTGCCGAATTTTAGCCCATCATTGAGTCTATGTATTTACTTGTAAATGTGTACAAATTTATATTTATGAAATTAATTTTACTAATATTATTGTGATATAATAATAGTAATATTAAAATGTTCACATGATTTGTTTACAATACATTTTGTAAAGTAATATTTTCTATATTTTAGTAGATATATATATTTTATGAGAGACTTCCTTTGTTTACCAATTAAGTGGATCTAATTTGCATTGTAAACATTAAGTTGAAGTAAAAAATGTATTTTTTTTTTATTATTTCATATTTTAAGTTTTTAGTTATGGTACTCATAAAATTATTCAGCATAAATCCGCAGATTTTTTTACAAAATTATCTGCAGAAATAGCAAGAAATGCCTGCAGAGTCTGTCTGGCCACAGTAATGAGTTACTAGTTAAAGTTATTAGTAACTACTAAAGTTATGGTAACTAATATTCTTAACTTTTCATCAACTTTAATTGTAATACAATACTGTTGTAAAGCTGCTTTGAAACAATAGTTATCGTTAAAAATGCTAAATAAATAAACTTTAGTTTAATGTAAATGAGTACATATGTGTACAGTGACAAAACGGCATATCCTGGCCCTGACCATTCATACTTCAATATAGTTGTAGTAGTTTATGCATTTTGTTTGATGTTGCTGCTCATTTCTAAAATTTGCAATGAACTCTAATTCGCATATTTGCAACATCTTTCTCTGATCTTTACCCAATGTGTCTGCATTTACAGTCTCGTTCTTTGGTGACCACATCAACTGCTGTTCTACCCACAATGGTTGCGCCAATCCCAGCTGCTCGAACCCAGTCCCCGGTCATCAACACCACTGTCACACACGCTACAGAGATGGTTCATGGGTAATTACTAGCATTTATCATTTTTGCGAAGCTTTAAGCCAAGTACTTTTTGTCATGATAGGAGTGTTTATATTATTCTAATGATAAGCTTGACTTTGCATTTTTAGGCGGCCAGTGGCCATTCACCCTCCACCAACTACCATCAACATACAGCGTCCACCAACGCCCCGGGACACTGCAACTCGCATCACCCTACCCTCACACCCAGCTATAGGAGGCCAGAAGGCTCAGCCCCCTCATACCGTCACACAAGTCAGTTTTCTTATAAGCATTTTGAGTCGTCTCATGATGCATAGAAATGGGGGCATTCAATTGTTCGAAAGCTTCTCATTTACATAGGGCAGGGCGATATGGCCTTTTTTTTTTTAAATCCCAATTTTTTTCACCAAATAATTAATCTATGATTTAAATAGATTTTTTCCTGCTAAAAAAAAATACAAAAAATCTATATAGGTTATTAACCTATAATTACTTTAAGCATACATAATTATAGGATATAACAAATGCTGAAAAAAATGCCTTCAAGGACCTTGCTAGCTGTCATTTAAAGATCGAATTTAACAAGATTTTTTTATAACAGCAAACAATGATTTTATAATAATAATATCAATAAACCATATTATAAAGTTACAGTCAAACTAAACTCATAAAGATTGTTAAAAAGGGGAGCTATTCAAGATGATTTAATTATTTCCCTGTTATTTTGTACTGTTTATTTCAACATGAACTATGGAAGTCCAGAGGGGAGCGTCGCATGTGTTAGAGTGAAAACCGATTTTCATTCAAATAATTGGATATAAACTACACACTTGAGTTTATTGATGAAATCGATTTAGCGCTCAGCCCTATTTTTATAATGTTTATCCACCTTTTTTGAAATGTGTGACTACTCTGGAAAAATGACCTGCACCTCTAGTTTTGAAAACTTTCATTCAAAATAATTGAAACAAATCATTTTATAGAAAAAGGTTATGATTAAAGGAATGCAAATCCATAATGAAAGCTAAGTAGATTTGGCTTTGTGCTTTATTTTTTATCCATCTTGAAAATAACATTGTAAATGGTGTTTTAATGAGACATTATTGTCAATGACAATGTTTCGTTCGTCCAGATTATTTTTTTTTATATTCTCCAATTTTATATTATACCAAATATTTCTGCAAATAGTCTTGGGTTTTGGGGGTTATTCCTGGTCTGCTGAAAGTAATTTGTCTATTTTAATACGTTGACTTTTAACATTTGATTCATGACCTGTAAAGAGAGCAATTCCACCTCACTGAACCAAATTTAACAAAAGAAAAAACACTTCACTGTTCACATTGTTAACAGTTTAATGGATGCAACTTAATAATTCATGCTAAGCATCATGAGGTATAATAGGAAAAATGTGGGTGGAATGAGTTAGTTCTGCATAACCATAAAGTATTTTAGGAGGATATTTGAAGTTGCTTTAGAAGGTTAAGAGGGTGGTAAAACTCCTTTTACTTGTTTATGAACTTTGAGGATTTTTTTTTTTTTTTATCTGCAGAAGCCAATCTTCAACACTGTGACCCCTGTTGCTGCTGCCACTGTTGCTCCCATCTTGGCTACCAACACAGTTCCTTCAGCCACTACTACAGGTAACTTCCTCCCTCAAGATTTCATCTACAGAGACCAGAAATTTTCATGTGATTCATATATTTGTCTTTACTATGTACCCCAAATCAGGCTCTGCTTCGCATACCCAAATGACCAGTAGCACTATTGTCACCATGACAATGGCTTCACACTCCTCTCATGCTACAGCTGTGACCACCTCTGCCATCCCTGTCGGTAAGCACAAATTATTCTCTGCATGAACAAAATCTCTGATTCAGCCATAGGTGCACAGATTTGATAGATGTTCAAAAAATGTTGCATGAATACAAGTGCTCTTGAACAGTTGCAAAAAAGTCTAACAAGTGTGTAAATCAGTGTTCATTTACTTGGCAAATGTTTTTTTTTAAATATTCTAAGTCAATGACATTCTTTTACTGATGGAAGCTAGATGAAAACAATCAAAATCACTTTAATTGTTCTGCACATGTTTGAGCTGTAGCCTGTACTGATCTACCCGGCAGGAAATAAGCAGTAATTTGTGCATGTCTCATTAAAATGTACAATAATGAATAAATCCAATCCAAAGCAGAGTTTATACATGCTTCAGCAATAGTGAGTATGTTTGCATAGATCATCTTAATGCAATTATTATTTTGGGAATATTGCGATTAAACTTCACCTCATGTAAAAGCAATAAATCAATCTAAATAATGCATTTAAGCTCATATAGGCGGTATAAGCATAATTGTGTTTTAGTAAATCAGCCTATTATCTGTGCATTCATTTTAAACTAACATCAGCGTTATAAACTTCAGTAAAATCTTCAGTACAGATGTGTTAATTATATTCAATTTATGCAAATAAATATATCTGCTTGATAGAAAAAACTACTTAAAATTTAGATTAATTGAATTATAAAAATAATGCATTTTATGTTTGTTTTTTTTGAATATTTGTTTTATTAAGGCTTAATGTTACATCATAACTGTTAACTCAGGGCCTGTATTGTTAAAACCTTAATATCAGAAGACTGAAATATGATTAAAATTAATGGCTAAAAAAACTAAAAGGCTATGACTAAAACTAAATCAACATTAGCTGTCAAAATGAACACTGGTGTAAACAATAAGAAACAACTGCGCAGTGTCTCTTGAAACTCTTCTGTATGAGGAAGTACTTCCTGTAGATTCCAAAAATGTCAGAGGTAATCTTTGTGTACTGGGTTTTATTATTTTTTTTTATCAAAACGGCACTGCTGTGATGGATTTCACATCTCCATAATCAGCTAAACAAATTTCTAAATATTAATAATGCTTGTTAAAATTATCAATGTTAATTTTGCCTGTTCAAATTGTTATTCTTAAGGTGAATAATTGATCTGTGCTAGTTAATCTACTAAATAAATTGTTTGTTTTGTTAATTTTCATTCACAGTCTATTTTTTTGAAGTAGCAGTTCTTCTGTTGACATCAACTTGAGGGCTTCCATAGCAATAGCATATTAATACCCTCTTACCATTAGTTTGCTATGAGGGAATGATGCGCAAAAGAGTGCTCTGCCACTGCTCCATTTTCTGTTTTAGTTGTACATCAACATACTGAAATAAGTCAAGTCAGCAACTTCCATTTCTCACAGTCTTTAAAATCTAATAGCCACTTTCTTTCCTAAACAGCTCTTAAAAATAGAATAAATGAAACATGCAGATGATTTTTTTTTTGACTGACTAAATGATTGGATAGTATGACTGAATTGGATGGATGATTCACATTAGGATTAAAGCCTTAGGTAGGGTCAGAATTAGGTTTTTCTTGCTAATTGTTTCTTATCTTCCAGCTAAAGTTGTTCCTCAACCGATTGCCCACACATCACATTCACCACGCATCCAGCAGGAGTACTCCGGTGAAAGGCCCAACCTGATTCCGATCTCAGGTCATCGTTCTTCTCCAAACCCTGTCACAATGGAGGCTCGCAGTGATAACAGGCAAAAAACTCTTCCTGACATGGTTAAACCAGTGGTGTCCAAACTTAATTCAAGAGGACTGCTTTGCTGTCCTGCACAGTTTGGCTTCAACCTCAGTTAAATGCACCTTAACTGTAGTTAAAGCTGCACAATATATTATTTCAGCATTGATATTGCAATTTGCATTTGCAATAGTCAGGATATGCAATGTTGAATCTGAAATATAGTTGACCAGGATCTACAGAACACGTGATTTGAAGAGTCACAGCTTGTTCCGGCCCTCCAAATAGTGGGACCAAGACATTAAAAATAAATTTGGTTCAGTCAAAAAACGGCCGCTATGGTTCCGAAGTGACGTGCTTCTGTTTAATACAGCATGAGCAGCAGTTGAAGGCTGCGCAGAGCGTGAGTTACCATAAGCGAGTGGCGCGGGCAGCCTGAAACCGCACTGATATCGTTATTAGGGATGCAACGATTAGCCGATTTCACTATTAACTGTGCTTTTATTCGTCACGGTTAGTTAATTTGAATTTGAATTTATTTATTAAATAGGATAGCCCCTTGAGATGAATCATCTCATTTTCGAGGACGTCCCTAAAAGTTCATAAATCAAACCGAGTACAACACATCATAACGTACATACACTTGACAAGACAAACAAACAAACAAACAAGCAGCACACTCCACCTAAAACACTTCCCACAATCTGAGGCCTAGATAAACATATTAATAACAAATATTAATAACATTCGCAAGTTGTTTCCAGAAAAGAAAATAAATTAGCCCTAAAAAGACTAAGTGATCTAAAAATTGATCTAATTGATCTAAAAAAGGAAGGGAGATTGTTCCAGTCAGAAGGAGCTTTGTATCGAAAGCACCTACGGCCACTTTCTGTAGAAATTCTGGGAACGTAACCGTAAAGGCTTCTTTAATCGGCATTTCTGTTGCGTGGAACAAAACTGCTGCAGCTAAACAAAGTTATGACAAGTTGCCAACTATGCGCTAGTTTAAAGTTTCGAGCTTGTACACCGAGGCAAATACGCACGCACACCGGATTAACTATAGCAGCGGGCCGTTCCCAATCGTGTGCAAGATTGTTATTTCTAATGTAAGAATATGCCAATATGCTGGCACAAGCTGAGCAACGCGCTCGCGGCTTTCCGGGAACACGCAGTAGAAAACATCTCACGCTGTAGCAGTGAGAGTTGTGCGTGCCATTCAGTGCAATGTAAACAAAAGATATGTTACACAAATTACCATTAAAATTATTATGTATGTATGAACGCAGATGATGACAACAGTTAATCTATATAGCTAGCTAATATAAAGCTTAAAATTACATTAGACGTGATAACCATGAAACCATGATTACTCTTTAGGCTATATAATCATACAACCAAAATCTATAATTGTTGCATCTATAATTGTTATGCATTTCAAAACAACACATGAATTTGTCTGAATGTAGAAGTTTACTTAAGCAATGCACTGCTTTTGTTGTGCTCTAAAATACAACATTTGAATATGTTTGTAAAAAAAGCCTATATTGTACAATGCAGTGATGTTATGTAGTTTCATAATACAATATATTAACATTTTAATGTAGAAAAAGCCAACGTGGGTGTCTTAAGGAGCAAAAATACAACATATGGGCTCTTATATGCAGTTGTGTCAGCACTCATATTGAAAGTCATATCTCTCCGTCCCCTTCGTTTAGGATGCTTTTCATAAACTGGCCCCCATGACAAACTAATTGAATAGCACTGTTCTAGTCCAAATATTTTCATTTCAAAGCAAAAATAAGATTATTTTACAAACAATTTAGCAATTTATTCTGACTTATTTCGTCTGAATGTGAAAACAAAACAATATTTTTACTTGATCTAAGAACTTATTTCATATTTGAACTAGAATCAACAAACCGAAGTAAGAAAAGCATTTTTGGCATTGTGATTAATTTAATTTCTGTAGCTGAATAATGTTAGATTTCCCAGAGAACCATCAATTAGAGCTATTCAAACCATCTTGTAAAACTTTATTCATGTCACGATATTTATCAAAGAAAAAAAAAAAGATCGCAAAATTAGATTTTTTTTAATACTGTGCAGCCTTAACTGTAGTAATCAAGCTATTTAAGAATTATTCAGGATTACTAGGAAATTCAGCAGAACTTTGGTCATCTGGGGCAGAATTGGACACCATTGAATTAAACCAACTAAACCAAAGTAGCCAGTGAATTATAACTGAATTGAAGCTCACATCATGTTGTCTCGTCATTTTCTGCAGACCATCAGTGCCAGTGCAGTTTCAGTACTTTTTACCCACATACCCTTCACCCTCATACCCCCTGAGCCACACCTACACCCCCATCACCAGCTCTGTCTCCACCATCAGACCCTACCCAGGTAAATGCAACACACATACTCAAGTAGAACATCTGTGCAAGTATTTAAATGTTACAAACATTCGCTCTTTTGAATCCTCCAGTCACGGCTCCAGCTCAGAGCTCGGCTCTTCCTGCTCAAGCTGGTGTGGGAGTCGCCACCACAATGCACTTGAACCAAATGCAGCTGATGGCACTGCCATCTGCCCAAATCAGCACCCAGAACATCCAGCCAGCCTCTATGACTGCTCAGGGCATTCAGCCTGCACCAATAGGAGTGCAAGGGCTGCATGCCGCCACACCAATCAGCACGCAGAGTGTACAGCAGGCTCCGGTCACCACACAACAGCCTCAGTCAGAAGCAAAACCAGCAGGTAAGTTTAGAACAATACTTTTATAGTTAGTTAGTAAATGAGAATGTATTATAATTATAGTGTCTTGAGAAAGCTAACATTCTGTTTTTAAATCATTAGTACCTTAATTTTGACCGTTTAAAGAAAAAAAAAAGATATTTTTTAAACACCCATATTGTAATACAATATGTTGTTTTACTTTAAGGCCAATAAGAATGTCGCCAGGACAAATAAAATATTCAGATGTTATAAGTGACTTTGTTTTGTGCAGTGTTTTGAAGTTATTTTATTTATTTATTTAAAATCTTTTTTTTGCTCTACAGGTGTTGTTTTGGCTGAAAGTCCTTCTTTTGTCACCAATCCAATTGGAAGCACTTTTAGTGGCACTCAACCAGTCACTACCATTGTGCAGACTCACACGGGCACAGGTGCACCCACACTTGTGTCCTCCCCTCGACCCAGCATCCTTCGCAAAAAACCTATAACTGAAGGGTAAGTCATCACATTATCCTAAAGCATGATTATTTATAGTATGGAAACTACTAAGGAGTCAAACTCTGCATCATATGTGAGAAGTAACATTACAATATTCACCCATGAATGATATCCTGAGAATCCAGTGTGCTATTTTCTTTTCTTTTTTTCTTTTCTTTATTTATTTTGTATTGAGGCAGATTAAGTGTTAATAAATAGTGTGAGATCACTTTTGGGGTTTATTTCTAGGGCAGTGCGTAAATGTCTGATCCAAGCGCAGCCGAGTGAGCCTAACGCTGGCCGAGTGGATAGTGGGATAAGGCTGTCGGGATCCCCTCGCCCTGCGGGGTAAGCCCTGCCTGAAAAACTTTTGTTGTCTTACAAAGATTAGCTCTAAATGTTCCCTTTACAGGGTTCCCAAAAATAATGGTTAAAATATATTTTTTTCAGTCCTGAAAATGTTAAGGAACTGTAAATTTTTTATTTCAAACACCTGAATTTTTTTTGATGGTGTAATTTTTAATCAAGATAACAGCCGTCCAGAATATGGATAAATGATAATTTTTCCTGCTAATACAACAGCATAGTGTAACCATGGTGTTGTGTCAGAAGTGTGGGATATACTTTTAGAAATGCAGTATTGTAAATGTGCATTATATCTATTAAATAAGTAATTGAATAAAATTATTCTGTTTTTGTGAAACCATAGCTGTTTATTAATTTGTCCACCTAATGTACATGCTGTTACCAAATTAAATTCTGCAAGCTTATGTAAATCATCCTTTTTTTTTTTAAGTGCACAGACCACATCTCAAAACTAGTGCATAGAACCAAGGTACTTGCATTACTTAATTAATAATGTTTATTAATAGTCAAATATTATTGTAACTATTGCTCTTAAATATCTGCACACATACCGGCAATTAAAAAATAATAAATGTGGTCAATGTGTTTGACTGTTTTACTCACATCTCACATCTTCAGTAGCAAATAAGTAATAATAAATGAAATACTGTTGAATACTGTAGAATTAAAATAGTATTCCATAAACTTGTTTTTTTCCCCACTAATTTATGTAAAAATGTGAATTACTGTTTAACTAGCTCAGTGTTCACATTGTGATCCATCAGTGTTGCGTGTGGGAAGTTAATTTGATGCGATATCATGTGTTTGGATAACTATTATCATTGATATATTGTCTATTTGTCTGATTGTAGGAGTTGCTTGTATAAATTCTTCTATAGTACATTTGAACACATCTAAGAAATTGTATTTGGGAAATTAAAAACAGCTGTTCTTGCTGCTGGAAACGATAAGTAATTGAGTGTTTGGTCTGTAAATGAGCGCTGACTTGAAGTCATCATTAATTGGAAAATGTGGGAACCCTGTTAACAGCTTCTACATGTGTGTGATCTGTAGTGGCCACACTTTACAATAAGAATACATGTAGTTAATGTATTTACTAACACAAACGAACAATGAACATTACTTGCACAGCATTTATTAATGTTCAACATTTACTAATGCATTATTAAAATCTTGCTATATCTTGTTGATGT
Organism: Danio aesculapii; assembly: GCF_903798145.1. NCBI lineage: Eukaryota > Metazoa > Chordata > Actinopteri > Cypriniformes > Danionidae > Danio > Danio aesculapii. The sequence continues at coordinate 30,087,471 of NC_079440.1, read as the reverse complement.
TAGTAAATACGTACATTCTCTAACAATAACAACATGTCCCATATTGTAACGTGTGTGACCTCAGTAGTTTTAAAGCAGTTTATACAAGCAGATCTGAATGCATCTTGACATTCTGCTCTTTCTGTTATTAGCGTGAAGCCCAAACCTGATGTTCATGTTGCAATGGCGCCTCCAGTGATGGCAGCTGTGGAGGCTCTGGTGGGTCATATTGGTGAGCAGCAGACTCTGTCCACTCCTGTTCAGCATCATTCACAGGCCATTCCCACCCTTCTGGCTCCACCTGCTCCAGCACCTCCCTCTCAGCCCACTGCTGTTCTTTCAGCCCTGCCCGCAACCATGGCCGTCACTCCACCTGTGCCTGCCTCCATGGCCAATGCAGTGGCCTCTCCAACCCAACCAGCGGCCAGCAGTACAGCTGCTCTGAGCTCTACGCTTCCAGAGGTTAAAATCAAACAGGAGGCCGAACCAATGGACACCTCACAAGCAGGTGGGTGTGTTTGTCAGAAGGAAGAATTCCTATAGAGTAGGGCTGGGCGATATTGCAAAAGAATTATCACAATATCTATTTCCTATCATTCAATATCCATATATTTGAATATTTTTTAACAATACATTTAGGAATATTAGGATTTTTTTTATTTAACCACCTTATTTTCATTTACCAACATTACTAAGGCAAATCGTTTTAATAGTCATTCATTCATCATCATTCATTTTCTGCCGCTTTTCTGGGGCCGGGTCGCGGGGGCAGCAGTCTTAGGAGAGAACCCCAGACTTCCCTCTTCCCAGACACTTCCTCCAGGGGGATCCTGAGGCATTTCCAGGCCAGCCGAGAGACATAGTCCCTTCAGTGTGTCCTGGGTCTTGCCTAAGGCCTCCTCCTGGTGAGACATGCCTGGAACACCTCCCTAGGTAGGCGTCCAGGAGGCATCCGAAACAGATGCCCGAGCCACCTCAGCTGACTTCTCTCGATGTGGAGGAGCAGCGGCTCTACTCCGAGGTCCTCCCGGGTGTCAGAGCTCCTCACCCTATCCATAAGGGTGCGCCCTGCCACCCTGCGAAGGAAAGTCATTTCGGCCACTTGTACCCGAAATCTTGTCCTTTCGGTCATGACCCAAAGCTCATGACCATTGGTGAGAGTAGGAACGTAGATTGACCGGTAAATCAAAAGCTTTGCCTTTCGGCTCAGCCCCTTCTTTACCACAACGGACCGGTACTTTTGACTGCATTACTGCTGCCGCTGCACACATCCACCTGTCAATCTCACGTTCCATCCTTCCCTCACTCGTGAACAAAACCCTGAGATACTTAAACTCCTCCACCTGGGGTAAGGACTTTCCTCCAACCTGGAGATGGCAAACCACCTTTTTCCAGTGGAACACCATGGCCTCGGACTTGGAGGTGCTGATTCTCATCCCAGCTGGTCCCAGGTTTTAATAGTCAAAAACTAAAATATTTAAACTAAAATATCTCATCACTTCATAGTAAAATAAACATAAGAGTTAAAGAGACTCTTAAACTTGATAAATATTATGTTACAATATGTGTGCAATGGTAAAGGTAGATCAAGATCTGTAAGATGTTAATAATAATGATGCAGTTAACCTCAAACTCTTTAAACAAAACAATACAGAGTTAATCAAATTTGAGCTTTTAAGTAAAGAAACCAACCATCATTATTCAAATACACACTGCAACATTACAAATTGTGAAGTTGAATGACTGCATAACCCCTATACTAAAAAAAAAATCTTTCACATGGGTTGCTAGCGGCTGGGATGCACAAGAAAAGAAACCAAAAAGCCACTCTGGTGACATCCTTTTTAATTTACAATCTCCTCACTGCTGCTATACGGCACTCATTTTCGCATGTGTTGTTATTCTGGCCTAAATTGACAAGCGACAGAGCTTGCTTTGTGTTTGTCTGAGGTAATTAGTTTGCCGTTATTACTGAAATGTGTATATTCCATACCAAGTGTGAAGCAGATTGGTTAGTTCTACTTGCATGAAACAAACCTTTTTTTATTATCGATATTGACAATGGTGTTCGGTCAATAAATACCAATATCGATTTTATCCCCAGCCCTACTGTAGAGTCAGTATTACTATAAACTATTGACCTTAAAACAGTGGTAAAATCATACAAAATGCTGATTCTGGGTCCCCAGATAAATTGGAAATAAATTGCTTTTGGGCCGATCAAATGCACTTTTATGTTCTGAGAACTTGTGGTGCACCACACATCCTTTTTTTCAAGAAACAAACAATAAAATAGACAACGACTGAATCAGTTGCATGTTGTGTGTGGGGCTGCACAATATATCGTTTTGGCATCTACTGAGCTGAGTTTATTAGAGCTGACTTTATTAGTACCCGTAGGTAGATTCTTTTTGCAGCAAAGTTTGTCATTTGATACAAACAATTAAATCACACACATACATACCCACATATACCTTATAAAAGATTACAATTTATTCAGAGTAACAATAGATGATGGGACAAAGCTATTCCTGAACTATTTAGTCCTACTAAAAAGCATCTGAAACCTTCGACCCGAAGGGAGCAGGATAAACACCTCAGACAGAGGATGAGAGCTACAGCTGCTAATGTTCTAGGCAATCCGTAAAAGCTGCCTACTAAACAGGGATTCAATACTCAGCTGTGATTCACCAATCAACCTGCTAGACCACCTAACAACCTGGCTCAGTCTATTCCTGTTTTTGAGAGAAAGACCTCCAAACCATGCCACCAGAGCAAAGGATAGAATAGACTCAATAAAAGCACAATAGAAAAAAGAAATCTATAAATTATATTAAAAAATATATAATGCAATATACACATCTGCAATAGTTACATCTCATAGATATGCAATATGCATGTAATTTTTATATTTACATAAACAAAACCATAAAACATGCACTGTTTATTTACCTTTTATCTTTACTTTAATGAATTTATCTATGCTTATAGTTTGTTTATTACATTTTATGCATGATTCAGGCCTCTACAGAATCATCCCAATCAATCAAAATGACACATTTGATAACACTGTATGGACCAATTCTCATTATTGCTTATTAGCATGCATGTTATTGAGATATTGGCTGCTTATTAGTACTTTTAAACTACAGATTCTGCATGATCTTATTCTACACCCCTATACCCAATACCTAACTAACTTAATATCTATTAATAATGAGCAAATTAGGAGTTTATTGAAGGAAAAGTCATAGTTAATGGTTTGCTAATAGCAAGAACTGAACCTTAAAATGAAGTGTGACTGAGTACTTTCCAAATAATCCAATTCACTCATTTGGTGAAATTGTTTCGATACACTATATCGCAATATATTTTGCAGAAAAATAAAATATCGCAATGTCCAATTTTTCCAATATCGTGCAGCCCTAGCTGTGCACGAGCATTGCTGTTGATATTATTATAAATGTAATATTTAATAATATTGTGCTATTTAAGATTTGGGAAGTCATACAGCTCTGATAATTTGAAACAGCTCCTCCATCTTTAAAAGTCTCTGTAGTCATCTTGACAACACAAACACTGCTGTCACCTCAACCGAAACCCCACCTCTGCTTTCATTTGATTGCAGAATGAAAAAGATGCGACTAACATAACGTGCTTCTTCCGCTCAGAGTTGACTTTTTTTCAACTGTTGGTGCACAGCACACAATGACAACGACCCAAGGTGCAGCAGGTGGTAAAACACGAGGCGTGCAGGGCTTATAAGTAGCGCACAAAATGCTCACAGCCATTAGAAAATCATTCAAAAGATGCGCCTCAACGTAAAAAGTGTGTTCGGTGTCATCAGGGCCTTAGGATGCAGTTTGTTGTGTACAAAGGACAAAAATAATTAAACTACAATGGAAAGTCGACCCTGGTGTAAATAGGATAGTTTACAGAAAAATGAAAATTCTCTCATACTTCTCTCACCCTTGTTACGAACCTTTTTTGTTTTTCTTTTGTTTTTTTAGTGTTTTATTTATACATTGTAAAACACATTACAGAAATTTACAAAAAGGACAACAGAAACGTGTAACAATAAGCAAATATACTGAAGAGTGTTTTGAGCAACAAAAAAAATAACATTCAAAATAAATAAAAAAAAAACACTAGTGCAATCTTACATACAGAAAATACAGGTCTACAATGTGCTGACCAGAACTAGTATCCAGTACCAAGCCTGGAGTTGGGGGTGGTGGGGTCAAGCCGAAGAGTTTTGATATGTTTGTGAAGGGTTTTCCAGAGTTTAACGAAAATAGTGGTAGGTCGGTGAAGAGAGTACTAATTTTCTCTAATTTCATAAAATAAAGAACATTTCTTATCCAACAAGTGTGAGAAGGGGGGTAAGGGATCTTGCAGTTCAGAAGAATTAACCGCCTAGCCATTACAAACCTTTATGAGTTTATTTTGTTAAATACAATAGAAGACATTTTGAAAAAAGTTGTTAAAACCTGTAATTATTGACTTCCATAATATTTGTTTTTCCAACTATTGAAGTCAGTAGTTACAGTTTTTCAGCTTTCTTTGAAATATCTTTTGTCTCCACTTTTCTCACAATTAGTGATTACATTTTCATTTTTGGTGAACTGTCCCTTTAAGAAGTCAGACAGTCAGCATGTCAAAAACTGAATGTGTAACATATGCTTAGCAGATGCAAATGAGTTAACGGAAAGTATTTTGGATGAAGCTATTTTCAAGTCGTTACTCTACAGATGTTTACTTCAGCTGTGGGAGAAAAAGTCAAAATCCATGTAATGTTCCATTTACATGCTGTTTAATAAAGACAAAATCACAGCATCACAGAAGTGTAAGATGAACAAAAGTCATGTCCTTAAAAACAACAAACAAATTCAGTTCATTTTTGATTTTACTTACTCATTTTGAGGAAAATATTAACTAGTCACTGAATGATTTTTTCCCATCGACGGAAATAGAGATGTTTCCTGTTTGCTTCAGAGAATACAGTAAGCTTTTAAAGCAGGGGTGTCCTAACATGTTCTTGAAAAGTCACTGTCCTGCTGAGTTTAGCCTTTGCCCTAATTAAACACATCTGAAACAGCTAATCAGGGTCAATGAAACGTCCAAGAATGTCTCTTCAGGATGTCGGCTCTCCAGGAACATGGTTGGACACCTCTGAAATAACGCTTTCATGACAAAGTGAAGGATAACTCTTCTCAGTGCAGCTGCATCTGTCATTTATCTGTCGTATGGTCAATTCTCCATCCAGTTTCAGTGATGTCTGCTTGCATAAGCACTCTAATTCAATACGTTTTCAAGATTAATGTGTAATAAGTTTGTTTGATCTCAGTACCTTTAGCTCCTTCCTCGACGGGTCCAGCTCCATCCCTCTCCTCGCAGTCCTCGGCTCTGACTGTATCTGCTCAACCTGGAGAGCTCCTGCCTGGTGCCTCTCCAAGGAAGAAACCCCGGAAACAGCAGCATGTGATCTCCACTGAGGAGACGGAGATGGTGGAGACCAACAGCACAGATGAAGAGAGAGCTAGCAGTCGAGCTCCAGGAAACAGGCCGGAGAGACATGAGTCTCCACCTAGGGAATATGTTGGTGAGTCTACACACACACACACACACACACACATTTGTTTTGTGATTTGAGGGGATACCCCACAAATTTCCATTGTTTTTATAATGTTCAAACTTTATTTTTTAGCAACCCTACTCTAACTCTTTCACAAACCCAATCCTTACAGGAAACTGCATTTTACTTTCTAAATAAAACCTAAGCCTTTTGAAGGACACTGGAAATGTCCACATAAATATTGGCCCATTTCCACTGAGTGGTACAGTACAGTTTGGTACGCTTTTATGGCAGTTCCACCAAAAAACAAACTATACCACACCACTTTTTGGGTACCCTTTCCAAAGGGTAACTAGCACAACAAAACGGTAGGGATGGCTGACGTGAAACTGACGTTTCGACACAGTGTCGAGATCCTGACGCGCAAGTGTTTTGAAACACTGTACCGAAGCATGATCCGAAACACCCAGGTCACGTGACTAAAGCGATTCAAAGCATTGATCAGTTCAGAAGCGTTTCGAGACCAGGAGAATCTGCATTTGACTGACAGGGTCAGATACAAGTTTCTGTCTCGTATGGCCTAGTGGACCGTGCATGTGCGTGTTACAGGCTTCAAATGACTTTTGGGTTCGAATCCTGACTTGTACAAATACTCCTAAATCGTGACTGTTTATGGTGTAGTCTAGATAGGATACAGCTGCAGATACGCCATCAATTTAGCATCATTTTTGTAACTGTAAAATCAGGGCTATCAACAGCCCTGTTTTATGACCAAAACAAGCCATATTTATTCACAAAGTGTTTATTCGGATGTCAGACCAACGTTGAAACAGAACGATGCATGAACAAAGCATCTCAAACTGATATTAAAGCATTTCAAAATAGCTGTATTAGCCTGGATTCGAACCAACAATCCCCGCATGGTGGTCAGGAACCCTAACCGCATATCACTTGAGGGTTCAATCCTACAAACTGGGGGTAAATACCTCAATTTGCTCAACTGTTCTTTGCTGAAGCTGTTCCAGTGCATTACATAAAAAATGACTACTAGGCGTCACTGTAGAGTGGGGTTTCGAAACGTTTCGAAGCTTCGACACATTTGCTTCAACTGTTTCAGTGTTTCATGAAGCCTCGCTTTGCCCATCACTTCAAAACCCAGTACCAAAAGGCGGAGCTAGACGTGCAACTGAATGCTATTGGTTTACAGACAAACGTCACTAGTGTGTGCACAAGCCAGGAGAATGAAAACAAAGGAAGTGCCATTTTTAAATACACAGCCGAGACATTACACTGTAATAATAGATTATAAATATAATAACGAGCCATGGTTTACTCAAACTCAAACACACCTTGTCGTTGTCTTGATAAACAGCCACAAAGCCAAGAAGAAGAGCTGAATCCGCCTTATGTCATCTTGTTGTTTATGAGGGCGTCTAAAAGTGTGAGTGGTTTCACTTTCTTCAGAGAGCTCGTGTGCGCTCGCCACACATCTATATTTGAAATAACAAACTTCTTGAGCTCATGATAATAACATGCGCATGATTATTAAAGTGCTTCTGACATCCGATCCTTTCAGAAACGGATAAATGTGAGAGTAACACGTGAAAAAAGCTGGAAGCTGGAAAAAACAAAGGAGCAATTGATTCTTTCAGCAACCAGAAACATGAACAAACTGCCATGTTTAATTACTATCATCAACTTTTGGACTATTATGAACTCGGAATGACGGAATTACTTTATAACAAGATGTTACATCTGCTGGTGAATATTAAAGAGACATACAGCATGAGAGGTTTGCACTGACTGGGCTATATGTTGCTTGTTTAAAATGTATGCTGTGTAGTTTTCTGTAATTGGTGACATTTCATGGACTGTAAGGCTCTGTATGTGTTGCATTTATTTATTCATTTTATAAAATTGCACACGTTACAGTAGGCTATTTCGCTCTACATTGATCTGCAGTTATAATCAGTAACACTTTATTTTGATGGTCCATTTGAGTATAATTAGACTGTGCTTAACATCTGTTGATACTGCTCCTTCAACAGACGTTTAACTGACTGTAAGAAACTTTGCAAGTACATGTCAACTTAGACTAACCCTAACCCCAACCTACTTATAGTCTACTTATAATCTAATGAGAATTAGGCATGTAGATACAATGCAACTTCAATTAAACAAATGGACCATTAAAATAAAGTGTGACCCTATAATCAAATCATGTTAGTAAGAAAGGTTAGAAAGGTTAGTAATGAACATTTATACAAAAGTGTTTATGTGTATAAAGCATCTGTTTTGTGAGAAGTGCTTCTCATATGATATGTGAACGAGCGAGGAACTGTATTGTACCATTCAGTGGAAATGGGCCATAAGTCACGTTTTTTCTTGTAAAAACTGTCATACCTATGTCATAATATAAATTTGTGTCCTGATATGTCACAAATGCACACATTTGTATGCTCTATTAGTAACTGAAGCTGATTAATATGGTGTTTGTGCATCTGCCCTTATAGAAAGGATGTCAACAGGAAATTTCTAAATAATTATTTACAGATGCAGTCTGCACCATGCAATCTCTTTGAATTGAATTTATTATATAAATAATTTTAAACATATTTTTATTATTAATTAATTTTTTTACTCACAATTTAGGTAATTAAATGTTGGGTTATGCTAAGAAGCTATGCTACATTAAGCTACTTTGACAATCTACATTGTAAAAAGCGCTATAGAAATAAAGATGAATTGAATTGTCAGAGACGTGATTTTGCCAATTGAAAGAAGAATATGTCATAAAAAAAATCTAATCAAATTTTTACATTTATTTAACCTAATATAAAAGATGCAATCAAAAATAGCATTGGAATCTTGTGTAAAAAGAATATGTAGACATTAAGTAGATGTTAAATCTCATGTTTTGACTAAGTACAGTGAATGAAGGCCAATAATACTTGTGCTTATGGTTCTATTATTTTATTTTTCCTATTTATGGGAATAAAATTATTAATTCTTGCCAACTACTAATCACTAATAATAATATTTTAATTATCACTTATTGCTAGGCCCACACGGAATCTGCGCACGCAGAATTCCGTGGATTTTTCGCAGATTTCCGCAGATTTTTTGCCCATTAATTAATTGTGTTTATTTACTTGAGTAAATGTGTGTAAATCTATATTTATTCAGTTTTTTTATTATTTTCAGTAATATTATTGACTAATCAAAAAATGTTCATCTGATTTATGTACAGTACAGTAATATTTTCTGTCTTTTAGTAGAGATATTATATGAGAGACTTGCTTTGTTTACCAAATAAAGTGGATATAATTGGATTTGCATTTTAAACATTAAATAAAAGTTAAAAAGATGTTATTTTTTTATTTCACATATTAAGGTTTTATTTCTGATACTCCCAAAATAATTCCACAGAAATCCGCAGATTTTTACCAAAATTCTCCACAGAAATAGCAAAAAACATCCGCAGATTCCGCATGTACACTTATTGATTTGTAACTTTGATTGTATTACTGTAGATGAGGATGGTGTTCGTTATGTTCCGGTGCGTCCCAGACCTCCTCACACTCACCTTCGCCAGTACCGAAACCCATGGAAAGCTGCATATCACCACTTCCAGAGATACAGCGACATCAGAGTCAAAGGTAGGAATAAACTCTCTGCCTGCTTTCCTAGTTCAGGCTTTGATTTTTTTTGGTGGATTGCAGTGTTTTCAAAATCATCCTTCTGTCTCTGCAGAGGAGAAGAAAGGAAGCCTTCAGGACATGGCCAATCAGAGAGGAGTAGCCTGTCGTGCTCAGGGCTGGAAAGTGCATCTGTGTGCCGCACAGCTGCTGCAGCTGGTGGGTTCTGCAGATGAGCGTGTCTCCCCTCCCATGAGTCTCTGTAGTTACATGACAGAAGTTTCACTGTGTTATAAATTACATCTTAAGCAGTTATGAATTATAAAGCCTCTCATTAAGCCAGTATTGTAGTATATTAATTTATTTCTTGTTTTAATCACAGTCTAACCTGGAGCATGATGTGTACAGCCGGTTGACCACCCTGCAGGAAGGGCTCATCCCAAAGAAGAGAGCTGGAGCTGATGATGACTTGCACCGCATCAATGAGCTCATACAGGTGAGGATCGTCACAGTACTGCCTTTGTGACCATAGAGACTAGGGCTGCTCAATAATGCAAAAGAAATCATAGTCATAATTATTTTGTTCATAATTGTAATCACGGTTATTTAAAAGTGATTATACGTGACCAAAAGGTTTTGTAATTAAGTCCCATGTATATTTTTTCCCCCAAGTTTAACGGAAAGATTTTTTCAACACCCTTCTAAGCATATTAGCTTTAATAACTAATTTATAATTGATCTTTTACCTTTACCATGATGACAGTACATAATATTTTACTAGATGTTTTTCACGATTCTAATATTCAGCTTAAAGTGACATTTAAAGGTTTAACTAGGTCAATTAGGGTAACTATGCAAGTTAGGGTCATTAGGCAAATCTTTGTATAACAATGACAGTCAAAAATTAATATTGCTCAAGGGGCGTATAGTTTTGACCTTAAAATGTTTTAAAAAAAATCAAAACTGCTTTTATTCTAGCTGAAATAAAACAAACAAGACTTTCATCAGAAGAAAAAATGTAGGAAGTACTGTGAAAAATGTCTTGCTTTATTAAACATATTTGTATGATATATCTTTTCCCTTGTTAATAAGGATGATATTACACATATGCACTGTAAAGATCATTAAATTTCACAATTCTTAATACTGAGGCAGAATGGTACAATGGCAAAAAATAAGTTCTCACAATTTAGAAAAAGAAAAAAAATACATGCAATAGTCTAATAATATGATGCAATAATCATAATGGCTTGATTCAAGTTTTTTATAATTGTTGGAGGCCAAAATTAAAATAAAATTTTGATAAATTGCATAGGCCTATTGGAGGCTACTGCTTAATGTTTGAACAGACTAGACAAAACAAAAAGTCAAAAACAGTAGATTTGTCTTTTGGAAATAAGAAAATAAAATAAAGTTACACATTGCAACAGTTAGGGTCAAAATAAATATTTTTTAAATTGGCTAAATATATTCTAGTTTTATAGTTTTTTTTATAGTTTTAATTCAGTTACGCTACGTTTTTGGAATTTAGTTTTTTTTCCTTTGTTGTTTTTTGATGCTAATGTGACCTTTTATATCTCTATTCAAATCATGAGGCAAATATGGATTCCGAACTCTAGCTGTAACACTGAACTAGATATAAAAAAGCAATCATGTTATAACCTTTCAGCATTTTCCACAAGCTTACGCTGTATTTGTGGCAGCATTTTAAATACATAATTAAATAGCAAGTTATTTAAAAAAATATTCATTCATTCATTCATTTTCTTTTCAGCTTAGTCCCTTTATTAATCAGGGGTCGCCACAGCGGAATGAACCGCCAACTTATCCAGCAAATTATTTTACGCTGCAGATGCCCTTCCAGCTGCAACCCATCACTGAGAAACACCCATACACATACACTACGCACAATTTAGCTTACCCAATTCACCTGTATCACATGTCTTTGGACTTGTGGGGGAAACCGGAGCACCCGAAGGAAACCTACGCCAACACGGGGAGAACATGCAAACTCCACACAGGCTCGAACCAGCAACCTTCTTGCTGTGAGGCAATTGTGCTATCCACTTCGCCAGAATGTTTAATAGTTAAGGGTGTGATGAGATTTGATGAGATCTTTTAAGGTCTGACTGGTCTTGCAAAGCGCATCATGCGCCAAGGCAGATGCTTGTTCGCAGCCAGACCCTAGTTCCAAATCAATTAACACCAAAATCACTGACTCTGAACAAGGACAAGTGGTACTTTAGTCCCACCAAAACATTGCTTGGCTAGAAGAACCATTTGTGTCGTGGACTGTATTTGAAATGGCAGCGGAACATTATGCTGAACACATCATTGCTTCTAATATTTGTCTATTCAAATTACAGTGCGTTTATTATCTCTCGTAATCTCCATATATATAAACTACAGCGCAGTGCATGAACACATTGGATTTGCTTGTTTGGATGCCTATGTAGGTTCACAAAGTTTTTAACATTAATAGCAGCGCACTGTTAATGATTAGTTTGTACTTACCACACTTCCGCATTTGTGTTACTTAAAAGACACATGCCGTGACATCAGACCTAGCTCTACAGTAGCTCTCTAGATGGTGGAAGTGCAAAGCAGTTTTATAAGACTCGCCAGATGAACCAAGTCAGCACTGGCTCCGAACTAACACCTGGTTTGTGCTGATGAAAAGGGGTTCAGCACCGTTGAATCATGGCCTGGTTTAGAGTCCCGGCTCATGGACTTTTCCTGATCTCACCGCACGCCCCCCCATATAGTCATATCCTAATAAAGGCACCCAATAAAGTACACTACAATCTTTTATGCTTGAAATATGTAAAAATGATTCCACACTGATTCACTCGCATCATATAAATGACATCTAATCTATATAATACAACTAATACAACTACATATAATACAACTAATCTCGTATAATATAATGAAACTAACCCATCACATATAAAAAGCAAACAAAAAACACTCCTCTTTCCTTATTCTAGCTCCAAAATCTCTGAACATTAACAGTTTCTTTGTGTTATTAGTACTTTTTGTGTGTATTGCCTCTTTTTGTTGAATTGCTGAATGCCTCCTCATTTGTAAGTCACTTTAGACAAAAGCATCGTCTAAATGGGGAAATGAAATTAAATCAAATAAAGGTTTTTTAGACTTTCAAGAGAGCACTATTTTGATTATAGTTCATTATTGCGGTTTTTGATTGCACTTCAAAAGAATATTTAAGTTGTTTATTTTTATTCATAATTTTTGTGCAATTACTTGCCTCTCAGTTGAATTTCTGGGAAAACATTTTGTGGCGTTAACTTGTTTATTACTGCATATAATTTATTAAAATAGAACTTTTAGTTTAAGTTAAGTACTAGTTTATTTTAGTGGATTGTTGAGTTCTTTTCAGTTAAATAATATTTTTTTTAAGTCAAAGTCTTGTCTTGCTTCAGGAGATCTTGTCAGATGAAGTAGTTTAAATGAATCATGCTTCATTCATTCATTCATTTTCTTGTCGGCTTAGTCCCTTTATTAATCTGGGGTCGCCACAGTGGAATGAACCGCCAACTTATCCAGCATTTTTTTTACGCAGCGGATGCCCTTCCAGCTGCAACCCATATCTGGGAAACATCCACACACAAAAGACATGTGGTACAGGTGAATTGGATAGGCTAAATTGTCCGTAGTGTATGAGTGTGAGTGAGTGTGTATGGATGTTTCCCAGAGATGGAAGGGCATCCGCCGTGTAAAACACGTGTTGGATAAGTTGGTGGTTCATTCCGCTGTGGCGACCCCGGATTAATAAAGGGACTAAGCCGAAAAGAAAATGAATGAATGATGCTTATTTAAACAAATATGCTATGTTTCCATCCAAAATTACGAATTTATGTGCAAAACTGGAATATTGCATAAAAGACGTGCGAATAAAGCAGCTCTTTCAATCTAACGAGTCAAAGAGAAAAAAATAGTCACTTCCTGTTTAACTGGTGCCAAATGTCAACAGTGAAATCGTCATTTGCTGTGCTAGGAGAAGCTGCGTGAATCTTTTCTTATTTAATACATTACTTGCACCTCAGAAGACGATTGCGACATGCAATGAACGCATGGTGGCGTATAAAGCCAGGAAGCGCAGATGCTCTTGACAGATCTGGAGGTAATTCATAATGTAAAAACACTAATAATGAAATGGTTACGGCATTTTAGAATGACCAAAACAACATTTCATATGTTATACAGTGTG
>NC_079440.1:30054048-30066548 GCF_903798145.1 Danio aesculapii | reverse complement strand
ACTATAATCATTACGCATCCTTTCAATGAAGTTTAGTATTGGCCAGTGGAAATATGACTTTCCAGAAGGGCTCCACCCTGGGTAACTATGACACTGCTGTTTACAACTTGATTGCCCCTTATGATCAGAGCTCAGCCCTCTATATGCTGTCACGCGGGTACAAAGGTTCAACTTTACCATTGCAATAAGCATTATGTAAAACTGAATATTTGTATTTTGTTTACCCTACCTTTTATCCACCTTTCCATATGCAGCTGATATTTGAATCATCACTTGTGTCCTTTCACGTCTGGATTGATTTTAGCACGTTTTTACAAGCTTTCATTGTATGAGAGACTTTATTTTGAAGCTTTGTATTGTTATTCTTAATCTCCAGTGTGTTTTGTGGTATTTGCACTCTACTAATAGCTGCATTTGTCTCTTTTTGTTCATATTTTCTGATGTGGAGGTCCAAGTTTCCTTATATGTATCATTAGAGATGCGTCAGTTAGAGAGCAAAGTCAAAGTGTCATAAATAGCTGTTGTTTCAGAGCAGGCACCTGAGGTCGTTTCTTTTGACCGAACGCTTTCACTGTGACGGACTTCAGAGAAGACGGCCAGAAAACACTTCTTCATAGGGAGACTTCCCCAAATATACACAGGTAAGGATTACTTGCAGTTAGAAGTGATAAGGTTGATTGATTAAATTCTGAGGTGCACCCAAATAATGGCTTTTGCTGCTTGTTCAAGCTACAAACAACACAATTTTAAGTTTTTTTTGGGGGGGGACAACTTAATTAATATAAGTTCAATCTACTTAAATTTGTAAAAGAAAAAAAAACTAATAAATTAACTTAATTAATTTGTGTTGGGATAACATGAAGGAATTTTGTGGAAGCATTTTTTACAGAGTTATGTTTGTATTTTAGTCCTTGCTGAAACAATTACGTGATTGAGCTAATGTGTTTTAGATGGCCTTTTGCTTTTGTTCATCAGCTCTGCTAATGGCTTTTGCATGGCAATAATTGATTTTAACATTTGTCGTTTTGCTTTAATATTCAGGCTGTGGGACAGAAGGACACAGTCATGGTGGTTTTAAGGAAGGTAAATGGTTTAAAGTGTTTGTTGAGGTGTACATAATTAACTTACACTTACAACTTTAACTGTATAATTCCTTTGATTAATCTGACCTAACGTTAATGTGATGGTTCACTCAAAAATATTTACTCACCTCTACCAAGTGGTTCCTTTCTTATGTTGAACACTAAAGAAGATATTTTGAAGAAAGCTGAAAACTAGTAACCATCAATTGTAGAAAACTAGTAACCATCAACTATAGAAGTCAATGGTTACATTACAACTTTCGTCACTGAATCTTTTGTGTTCAACAATAAAAAGTAAGTTAAACAGGTTTGGTACAAGTGAAGGGTGAGTAAATAATGAGAGAATTGTCAGTTTTTGGTGAACTATCTTTAAATTAGTAATCCTGTTGACTATCTGTTAGTTGAAGTAATCTAATTTTGATTTGATTCATACTTTAATGTCCAAAAAGATATTAGTGTAATAAGGAAGCACACACATTTATGACTGATTGATTGATAGTATGTAGTTGATTGTATGCACTGTTGTTGTTATACTGTAACAATAATTCACAAATACCTCTGTTTTACTCTGCCTACATTTACAAGGTCTGGATTTAAAAATGAATGCTTGTTTTATTCTGTAAAAGGCCTGAAAAATATTTGATCCAAATTTCAAATCCAAATCTTGTCATTATAGCTGGAAATCAATCGAAAAAGAATTTTTGTTGTGATTGAAATTTAGAGTTTTTCAAGCTAAATTTTCTTTCCTTAAGGTAAAGTGTTGGTATTGTGTTGATATAGCTGAATATATTGCTAAAAAGATTGCACCTTGTTATTTCACGCAATATTTTATATTTAAAAAAGCAATAAATGGCACTGTTTTTTATTTTAAATTGGGAAGGAATATCCTGAGTAGTTTACAAAAATAAAACAAAAAGTTAGTTTTACTCAAACACAACTATAAATTGTAAGTCTGCATAAATAAATTTCAATAGCTATATATATATATATATATATATATATATATATATATATATATATATATATATATATATATATATATATATATATAGTCAAAAATTAAACAACATTTTGTTGTGTAATATGCACATTGGGATAAACATTAGATGCTAGCCAAGTGTCTTTTAAATAATCACGTTAAAGTTTTTTTTATTATTGAACATTAAATAATGTTTTGTTGTCATTTGTGAATTTATTTGTGTGAAAATTAAACAAACCTATTTTTTGTTTTTTTACCCTTTTACGTATTTAATATGTAAAATATTAAGCGTTTATACTAAATTTGATTATATTTAAAGTAAAAAAAATTGGACAAATAATAACAATAAATTATATTTACATCTTTGTTTCCAATTTAGAGGAAAAAACAACAATAATAAAATAGAAAACTAAGAAAAAAAGATAAAAAGGAAAAAGGAAAAAATTGTTGGAGGGCACAGGTTGTTTACATTAGTAACAGATTACCTTATTTTAGTTATATTTTCTAAAAAATAAAAAAAAAATATTAGGAAGAAACTGTTGAAAATACAAATCATCTTTAGAAGACATGCACCAGATCATCAATATGACAATGGTTTGTTTAAGTAAATCTTTAAAAATAGGAGTAATATGTAGATAGGCTAAGTCAGTGGTCTAAGTACATTTAAAATGACAATTAACTAATATTTTATGACTACATTGTCAACCTTAAATTGAGTTTTTTAAGGTTTTATCAATATAACCCCCCCCCCCCCCAAAAAAAAAAAAAATAAATAAAATTAAACAGGACAATTCTAATATACAGTAAAAATAACAATATAAAAAAATCTGTAGTATTCTAGTGTTTTGAATCTTGAAACCCCATTTTTGTCTTTGACCTACATACATAAATAATACAGCAAAATAAAATACAGCAAAAACTGTTATATCAGTTAATATCAGTTAATAAACTGTTGATTTAATTGTCTTTTTTGATTTGATAAATCTTTTCAGGGAGATTATGTGTGGGTTGACTGCAGTGATGGTGTCCAAATAGGAGCTGAAGTACGACTCTCAGACACTGGGCAGCTTCAGCTCATTGACGATGAGGGAAAGGTAAAATCTGCAGTCAGTCTAAGTGAACTACTGTTGTTGACTCTGACCTGTAGCTAATGCTTTACTCGATGTGATTTCCAGGAGCACAAGATTAAGAAGGAGAGCACACTGAAGCCCATGCATCCCACCTCAGTGAACGGTGTGGATGATATGATTCGTCTGGGCGACCTGAATGAGGCTGGACTGTTACGAAACCTTCTAGTGCGCTACAAAGAAGGAGCCATCTATGTGAGTTCTTAAAGGCACAGTTCACTCAAAATTGAAAATTCATCAAGTCGTAATTTTTGCTCAGCCTTCACTTGTTTTGACTTTCTTCTGTTGAAAAATCTTGGTTGCTGGGACTTTTTAGTAATTTATTTACCTACTATGGAAGTTGATGGGTACCAGCTTTCTTCAAAGTATATTCTTTTGTGATCAACAGAAAAAAAGAAACTCCTTAAGGTTTAAAACCACATGAGGGAAAGTAAATGATCCAAATGACCCATTATTGGATGAATTATCCCTGTAAAGGGAACCTATTATACAAAAATCACTTTTATAAGTGGTTTAAGCACAGTTGTCTGGCAACAATCTGTGAAAATAACCAGCTTCTAATAGTAAAAATATATTAATTAAATTGTTTCTAATCACACTTGATTAAAACAGTTTGCAGAAAGACTTTGATTGGTATTCTTCCTTTGAATATGACATCAGATTGTCAGATATGATATCAAATTGACATGTTTTTTTTTTTTCAGTTGAAGGTTTTCGAGAGATTGGTTTCAAATCATAGTAAGCAGTTATTGTGTGCTGCTAAGGACAGCAAAAAAATGGTGTTAGAGTAGATGATGCAATTTTTTTTTATCTCTTACATGAATCATTAAGTCATCTAGAAACTTCACTACGCAGTGTTGGAAGTCCATTATTTTAATAATTTAGTGCGTTTAACACTGTTTAGCCTGCATTACTTAAGGAAAAGTTAGAAAATGCTGTTTTAGATAAGAATATTGTCAGATGGTTAACTGACTACCTCACAAATAGACCACAGTATTTTACGATGCATAACTGTGTAACACAAGTGAGAGAGGTCTGGCTGCAGACTTGGTGCAGATACAATCTGAGCTGCATCCAATGCTTTTTAATGCGCTCTTTTAACCCCACCCCTAACCCTACCCCCCACAGTGATGTCACTAGTTCCATTGAGAGCATTGCGTCTGACATTGCATCTCTGAGCGATGCAATCTCAGCTTGCATCATAAAGGCTGCATCCAGATACTATTGACCCAATTAGAAATGTATAGCAACGTTAGCTCCATTTTAATTTACTTTTTACACATTAGATTTCCAGTTTAGCACCAAAAACTGTAATCTCCAGAAGTTTACCGGCGACAATCATTGGCTACATAAAGGATCATGGTCAAAAATGGTGTAAAAATACAATACAGGTGTATCAGAAAGGTCAGAGTCACATTCATTTACTAAGATGACTGAGATCCTTTGGTGTGTGTGAGATACTGTTGAAGACATTCTACTGTATGATTCTGTGCAGTCATCTTTGAAGCTGTGTTGTTGAGGGGGGATTGTTGGAGAAAACTTTACAATCTTATAAAAAGGCAGGTTCTGTTGTGGGGTGTGTGTCTTAGACGAGATGGCACAATATAGAATGATTGACTAATAATTTGTCAATAATATGATGAATCCCGATTGTCATCCTCTTTTTGAAACGGCTTAAGATTAACTCAGCTCTGGCGTCATAGTGATTGATATAGGAAGTATTACCAACAATGATTAGATTGTGTAATCGATCTCATATTAAATGATGTGGGATTTTATTATATAGGTATGACTAGTGTCTCACTGTTTGAACCTAGGGGTTGAAGTATAGAATGCTTTTTTTATAGTATTTATTTATTATATGGTGAGCTCTGCCATGAATCGATTTTTCCTTTGAGATGAATATAGTGAAGTCAAGCTTACATAAATATATTCATTAAAATAGTTTTTGGCTTTAAGATCTGTGAACCCATAAATAACGGAAATGAGGATTAAAATGTCCGCTTAATTCACCAGCTTCAGTTCATTCAGCAGCTGTTCTTTGCCCTTCCTGTTTAATATCAAGATTGTTTCCTTAGTAACGGCCTGTTACGAGTTTAATGAGTGGATTGAATTGTTATACAACATTGACATAACCATTATATAGTAAATCCAACCTCCTACCTTAAAGTCCAGGGCCCGGTTTTTCAAAAGTAATCCACTAGGATTTTGGAAAACAGATTGGATCAAATCTTGAAAATGGGTTTTTCAAAAGAAAAAACGGATTATATAATTGGATTAGATCACGTAATACAATCTTGCTTTTGATCCAGATCAAACCTTTAGTTTGGGTTTTTCAGAACTTTTTTGTAGGATTTGGATCACTTTGATCCAAAAAATATGGATTAAACTGATCCCATCAGCGTGGATTCAGCATGGATTTTATGCCCAAAATGTAATGAAACCTTTAAAAAAGTATCAAATAACACTATATTTGGATCATGCAGTATCTTACAAAATTTCCTATTCATTCATAAGATTTTAATTGTATTTGTTCATCCATCAGGCTACAGTGATAAGGTAGGCTTTAACGTATACAGCCTTTCAGTATAGGCCTACAGCAAAGTTTTATTCTGTCACTAATTGATATATATATATATATATATATATATATATATATATATATATATATATATATATATATATATATATATATATATATATATATATATGTATAAAATATTTTTCTAGAACTAGAATACTTTTAGAATATTTAGTAGTGATGCATGCAATGATTACAGAATAACAAAAAAAATGCTTTCACTTTCAACAATTGCAAAAAGAGACTGAAAGGGCAGAAGCACAGCTTCTTCTGGCAGAGGAACAAATGCCAAACTGCAGCAAAACAAAGCCAGACCTGAGCTCCGCCTCCTTAAGACTACGCTCAGACAAGCTGGTATCTCCACATGGTATCTCCACATGAGGAAGTCTGAAATTATTGTGACATTAAGTCTATTTTTAATTCAATAAATCTATATTTGAAACTTGTTTTAAATATCGTCTATGTACAATGTTTGTGTTGTACTGTAGGTCTCAGATGAGTTGACTGCTGAAAGAGGATGGGGTGGGGTTTTTCTTGTTTTTAGGTTTTTTTTTTTTTTAGATGTGTGTGTTTCATTTCAAATTAAAATGAAGTTATATTGACCCTACACTATTCTACTTGTTGGTCTTTACATATCTATAGTTCTACATTGTGATTTCCTATCCTGTTCGAGCACTGGTTATCCAGATTTAGTGATCCTGAAAAGTTCCTATCCGGATCAGATTGATCCAATCCGATGTTGCTTTGAAAAACTGGCTCAAAAAGTAAGCTGGACTACGTGATCACGGATCGCAAAAAAGGTTTACTAAATCCGGATCAATTTTATCCGGATTAAACCTTTTGAAAAACTGGGCCCAGCTGCATAAAAGAAGAGTTACTTGTAGATCTTATTATAATGTTTTATTCTGCCAACTTCAAAAACCTTATATAGGCCTTTATTACATTAGTACTCTGTAATCTTTTTTTTTATCCTTGAAACAACTTGTTTTGACAGACATACACAGGGTCCATTCTGGTGGCAGTGAACCCTTACCAGCTGCTGCCAATCTACACTCCGGAGCAGGTGGAGCAGTACACAGACCGGCGGTTAGGTGATCTCCCTCCACATGTCTTCGCCATCGCTGACAGCTGCTTCTTCAACATGCGCCGCAACCGCAAAGACCAGTGCTGCATCATTAGGTACTTCACTTGTTCATTTTTGGTTTTAACTGACATTTTGTACAGTATATATTCACACGTACTGCTAGAAGTTTAGGGACCCCCATACAAATAGTAGAATTTTTCCACTCACTTCTATGGCCACAGGTTTATTAAATCAAGAATGAAGATTGAGTCTGAAATCATAGACTTCCATTATATGAACTATGCTAAAAACAGTATGTGAGCGAAGTAGTATGTCCGAATTAATAGAATTCAAAAGAATTCATGTGAAAAGTACCCGGATGATTTACTACTTCTGGCGAAATTCTTAAGTGCATACTATGGATGATGCCAAGCGAGAGAATTCATGATTGGGAGGGAGTTACCTACTGACGCAAGTAGGTCACAAGATAATAACAAATGGTGGATGTAGTACATCTGAGCTCCATTCATATTCAACTCACATTCATATTATATAGAACATACTTTTCTAATGTTGTGTAGTTAATTCTAATTCAAATGTAGTATCTACTGTGTAGTAGGTGATTTCGGATGCCGGCTTACATGTTGCCGCCTGTGCAATAAGTCCATTTGTGAAATTTCCTCAATACTAAATATTCTATGGTCAACTGTTTGTGGTATTATTACAAAGTGGAAGCAATTGGGAACAACAGCAAGTCAGCCACAATGTGGTAGGGCATGTAAAATCACAGAGCATGGTCTATGAATCAATTAAATTTGTTTATAAAGCATATATATTTATAAATAAACTGTTATTTTTATATAGACTGCTATTTTCAAATAACAGTAGTTACCTTAATTGGCGTGCTTCTGACCTGCACATATGCCTGCACACATGCAGCTCTGTAATTTGCCAAAATGCTTGGTTTGACTTTTCAGAGATCATCTACTCTTCCCTTTTGATGATCCCTCACCTACTTTCTGAATTTCACAATCTGAATTTCCGGTTTTGAATTTTAGATTATTGAATTTGATGTTCTGAATTTTTTCATCTTGAAATTTTTTTATCTGTTTTTTTACAAACTGTAAATCTGCCGTCCAGAAACTCAGAACAAAAAAGTTAGAATTTACATCTATAAAAATATGCCTTAAAAACCATTTGACTTAAATTTCTAATGTTCAGTAATCAAGTTAAGAAATTCTAATTCAAAACTATTTTTAACTGCATATAACATTCAGTTTTATTCAATTACAATTGTCAACAATTTAATTCAAGTGAACACAATTCAAATTCAGATTGTTTTGTTGTATTTTATGCTCCATAATATGCAAGGTAAATGATCCGTTGCTGTTCTCATAATAAATATAACATTCTTGCAAAAGTATTTCTCAAACTATTTAATACTATAAAAGCAATTGTAGAATAATTGAAGGAAATTCAGCATTGTAATCAAAAGTCAGCTAAAAGCTAGATTATTTGACATTTGCCGAATGACAAAGCTTTCAATTTACCGGTCAATCTACGTTACTACTCTCACCTATGGTCATGAGCTTTGGGTCATGACCGAAAGGACAAGATCTCGGGTACAAGTGGCCGAAATAAGTTTACTTTAAAGGGTGGCAGGGCGCACTCTTATCAATAGGGTGAGGAGCTCTGACATCCGGGAGGAGCTCGGAGTAGAGCCGCTGCTCCTACACATCGAGAGAAGTCAGTTGAGGTGGCTCGGGCATCTGTTTCGGATGCCTCCTGGACCCCTACCTAGGGGGGTGTTCCAGGCATGTCCCACCGGAAGGAGGCCTCGGGGAAGACCCAGGACACGCTGGAAGGACTATGTCTCTCGGCTGGCCTGGGAACGCCTTGGGATCCCCTCGGAGGAGCTGGAGGAAGTGTCTGGGGAGAGGGAAGTCTGGGGTTCTTTCCTAAGACTGCTGCCCCCGCGACCCGGCCCTGGAAAAGCGGCAGAAAATTAATCAGTGAATTTGACATTTGGATCAAATTGGAAACCCTAAATATTTTCTGCGGATGTGTTTCATGTTGCATAATTTCACAAAAGCAAACCATTACATTTTTAATACATATTTTTAAATTCTACAATCTAATTTAATTAAACAGTTGCTCAAGCTAGCTAATATATTGTATGTAGCCTTTTTGCCTAGATCATGATACATATTTATGTTTTGTTTTATATGCTTAACTAAATCTACACTCACCAGTAGTTAGTTGTGTTGTAGAGGAATATTTTTGCTTTCACATCTTGAATTGAAAGGTCGGAATAATTACATGAATGATTTAGGACTCTGGACTCATTTATTTATTTATTTATTTATTTATTTATTTATTTATTTATTTATTTATTTATTTATTTATTTATCTATTTATTTATTTGTTTGTTTGTTTATTTATTAATTTATTAATTCATTAATTTCTTTCATTTGCAAACTTAGTGTTGCATACCTACTCAAATGTCAGAAATGACATAATCAGAGGTGATAAATGTACGAAACTAGTCATTAAACACTTATTTTAAGTGTAGGCACTGTCCTAGGTCCATTCACTTGCCTTGCCACTGCATGCGTTTTACTAAATATTATATTACGTGTGAGTTATTTGTAGTTAACATAGTAGACTATAAAAATAACATGTTTATGAATATTCATATTAGGTGTTTAAAAATTCTGCCGTCATTTACTCACCCTTGACCCATTCCAAACCCGTTTGACTTTCTTTTGTTGAACAAAAAAGAAGATATAAAATAGATATGTCAAATTTCAGTTTCCTAAAACAAGCTAATTAATCTGTGAATGGGGTAAGCAATGAAAATCTTATTTCAAAGCAAAAACAAGATTATTTTGCTTACCCCACACTGTAAAAAATGCAGGGTTCCACATAATTCATTCAGGTTGTCGCATCAATTAAGTCAATTAATCGATAAAGTTCCCTTAAAACATAAAATGGTGATTGTTTTACGGTGATAAAACATAAAACAGTTAAGTTATCCCAAAAAATCTCAAGAATTGTGTTAAGCTAATGTTGCATAAGAAGTTTAAACAAGCAGCAAAATGACTTTTTAAGTGCATTCGTAGATTATTTTGCTTATTTTAGGGAAAAACTCCTTACAAATTTCCGAAAACAAGACCATATTTTTCACTTGTCTAGCAAATGCTACTTGATTTTTAAGAATTTTTAGATATTTGGACTAGAAACAAGACAAAAACTCAAAAGTAAGAAAAGAATTTTTTCATAAACTGTAAATCTCAAGTTTTATGTTCAGCTGGCAGCTGTGCAAACATCATTCCAAAATGAACTTGTCATTTATGTTGACAAAACCTCAGTCTGACTTTGACATCTGTCATGCATTGTTAGTGTAATCCGTTTGATGCATTCTGACAGTGTCTATATGTGTTGTGTTTGACAGTGGGGAGTCTGGAGCAGGGAAAACAGAGAGTACCAAACTCATGCTGCAGTTTCTTGCAGCCGTAAGTGGTCAGCGTACCTGGATTGAGCAGCAGATTCTAGAGGCCAACCCTATCTTAGAAGGTACAGTTACATACAGTTACATCCTCCTTGTATTTCATCCAGTAAACATTTTAGTACTTATATTTATTTTTTATTTTGTAGCCTTTGGTAATGCAAAAACCATTCGCAATGACAACTCCAGCCGCTTCGGAAAATACATCGACATCCACTTTAATAAAAGTGGAGCAATAGAGGGTGCTCGCATTGAACAGTACCTACTCGAAAAGTCACGTGTTTGTCGACAGGTAAAGCATAATTATAAAAGATTATAATTAGGTTGTATAATACTGTCAAATCTTTCAGGACAAGGTGCAGTGAATAAAATGATAATTCCTTGTTTGCACAGGCATCGCAAGAGAGGAACTACCACATTTTTTACTGTATGCTCATGGGAATGCCTGCTGACCAAAAGAAGATCCTGTCTTTGGGAAATGCTGCAGAATACAACTATCTCACCATGGTATTGATCGCCATAAAATCTCTATCTTGATTGCTTCTCTAACTTTTCATGTCTATTTTTGTGAAAAATGTTCTGAAGAAAGAGAATAAACATGTACAGCTGAAGGCAAAATATTTTTCATGTGAGATTTTCATATGTACATATATTTATATTTATTTATTATTTTTTTTTATTTATTGATTTATTATTTCTTCTTAAGAAAGTTTTTTTTTTTTTTTAGTTTGGCTGCAATAACATTTTTTTCCGTTTTCCGAACAAAAAAACAAAAATAATATCAAATGACAACATAACTAAATGAACATGGGTACCAAGGTCACCATATAGAATCTTGTTAATAAGTATTTATATTTGATCAGATTCGGCCATATAATGTTCTGTAAAGGGTTACATATCTCACTAATTAGCAATCAAAAATCTCTTGTGGAGTAATTCCAGGTACATATAAATGAAAGCAATACAATAAAATTAGAACATTTCGTTTCTCCTCAACCATCTTCCCTTGTATGAATGCATTTGATAGAATTGTTGTCTTAAACCTTTTGTACTGTTGGGGTTGTTTTCTTTTACTCTGGGGAGATTTTCAGTCTTAATTTGGCCATAACTTTTTTTTGTGTTTCAACTAGCAAAATGATTTTGGTGACAAATCTTATTTTGACACATATTTTGTGAAACTGCTTTGAAATTTTTAAAGAACTCAACGATACACTCTGGGCAAATTTACTACCCTTTTGTTATGTTCAGGATGAAAACATACACTAAATTAAACTGCTGTAAAAATGCATCAAAATAATATCTATTTCAACTTTTTTTGCATAAATCTGTCAATCAACCTCAGTCCTAATCAAAACTACTAAATTGCTTAGAAAATGACGGTATTTTAACTCTTCATCATAAATGATTTCATTGATTTGGTGAAAAAACACAAAATAATGTAATTTCAATATAAAAAGTAATCGTGAACAATTTTTTTTAACCTTTTATCAAAGTCTTGGACATGTGAAACAACATTGGCTTTGATGCATATTTATTTATTTATTTATTTTTTAAATTGAATTTCATTTTTGTTCTTCCTAATTTACTGCTGGTGGCTGTTTTTACCCTATTGACTTCCATTATAACCACTTTTTTGATTACAAAACCATGACACTATATAATCATGCATTTTTGATTGTTGGTGAATTTCCTTGTTGGGAAGAGGTAAAATTAGTATTTTTTGCTGTTGATCATCAGTTGGCACCATTAACCCTTTAGATAGGCCTGTGCAAAAAAAAAAAATAGTTTCTGGATTTTATATGGAGTATAACAGCAAATTAAAGTGTGTATGTGTGTCTCCTGAGTGTGTGTGTGTGTGAGAGAGTGTGAGAGTGACCTTTGCGCACTTATCTTGGTGTGTCTGAGAAAATCAAAAATATGCATCTCAGCTCTCAGAACTACATGGAGTAAATAAAAACAAAGACTGTGTATTTATGCACCATCAAATGTGGTTATAATGGAAGTCAATGGGGCAAAAACAGTCACCAACAGTAAACTAGAGAGAAAAAAATTAAAACAATGCATCGAAGCCAATGTTGTTACTAATTGTTCACATGTCCAAGACTGTAATAAAAGGTAAAAAAAAAAAATTCAGTACACTAGTTTTTATATTTAAAATAC
>NC_079440.1:30004048-30046548 GCF_903798145.1 Danio aesculapii | reverse complement strand
GAATGATAACGAACTCAACTGATAAAAGACAAAGTCCGCCATTCTCCAATTCTCGTACAGCTCTCTTGACAAAAATGCTTGCTGCACACAAACAGCTTTGCTGTATAGACCCTGACAGCATCGCGGGGAAAACATGCAACAAACCCTGTGGATCATGGAAACAAACACATACAACCTGTGCCGTGCACGGACGCGGCTTCACCCAGTCATTGGATCTCACAGCTTGGCAGGGCTGCCTTGCCTTCGGAAAGCATATGCTCATTAATAATTAAGAAGCAGGGTCTTTTCATAGGATAAGAAAACTCCGCTATGAATAATAATGAGAAACCGATGCGTCATCACTCCACTCACAGATTCTCGATACGTCACCAATTTTAATACCGCCCCCAAAATTATTTTAAACCCCGAAGATAAAAGTAAAGCTGACAGGTGCTAACGTTGTCTTAACCAATGCTCAACACACAAATCTGTTAAAATTTCAAAAAAAGTACTCCAGGGTGTCTTTTACCTTTAAATGGCAATCTTTTCTGAATGACAATCCACTGAAGGTGGTGGAGATGTTTATTTTAGCTAGAAGGAGTGAGTAAATGAAATGTGAATCTCCTGAGTTGTGTAATGGATGAAATATAGGCTAAATTATAATTAAACTAAACAAAAGGGGCAGACCTGGTAGTATTTATAGTTGTATTTTGTGGTTATATGTAAATGTGTGAAAAACAAGAAGGTCGCTGGTTCGAGCCTCGGCTGGGTCAGTTGACATTTCTGTGCGGAGTTTGCATGTTCTCCCTGCGTTCGCGTGGGTTTCCTCCGGGTGCTCGGGTTTCCCCCACAGTCCAAAGACATGTGGTGCAGGTTAATTGGGTTGGCTAAATTGTCCATAGTGTATGTGTTTCCCAGTGATGGGTTGCAGCTGGAAGGGCATACGCTGCGTAAAACAAATGCTGGATGAGTTGGCAGTTCATTCCGCTCTGGCGACCCTGGATTAATAAAGGGACTAAGCCGAAAAGAAAATGAATGTAAATTAAAACACAGGCAGGAATTAATATCAACCTTCGCACAAACAGATGAGTTTCTGGGGTTTGCTGGCTTATTATTACTCCAGAATAATCACAGTAGAAGCTGAGTGATATAACACTATGCATAAATGTGCTGTGAACACATATTTAGCAGTCTACCCATTACAACCACACCTGCAAATATCACAATATACATGTTTAACTAATAAACATGACCGTGCTTACAGTTAAACTGAATTTTGATAAGGCTCTACAGGGGCTGTGCTTATTAATGATCTCATGTGGGCTGTGCGAGTCAGTTTTTCTTCCCTTTGGCCTGTTTTGCACTTGGATGTACACTCATGGGATTTCAGGGAAACAAAGGATGTTTGAAACCCTCAGTATGCCATTTCCATGTACTTTATTTAGCTATGCCTAGGTATATCAAGATTTTCATTCCATGGCACCTTTAAAGTGAGAAGACCATGGTGAAACTGGGTGGACAATAGGGTCTTCTCTAAAACTTTCATGTG
The DNA here is from genome assembly GCF_903798145.1 of Danio aesculapii. Taxonomy (NCBI): domain Eukaryota; kingdom Metazoa; phylum Chordata; class Actinopteri; order Cypriniformes; family Danionidae; genus Danio; species Danio aesculapii. Next base: position 30,045,020 of record NC_079440.1, on the reverse strand, counting down.
ATAAGAATACAATTGTGTGATAAAAATACTTAGACCGTTTTTCTTCAGGAAAAGTACTGTTTTTAGCTGATGACATGCTAAGTATGAGGAGTTTGTGGCAACTGACTTTTTAAAATGTGTTTTATGTTAACTGTGCAATACAACTGTGATTTTAAAGGAGACTGTCAAGAAATGTTGTGAAAGCATCTGTAAGATCGTCCTGACTGAAGATGACTGGAAGATCGGCAAGACAAAAGTGTTTCTGAAGGTACTGAGTTGAATTGTACTAATTGTACTGCACATATGTTAAAGGAGACCAATTTTAACATGACATATTTTTGTCAGGATTTCCATGATACAGTTTTGGAGCTGGCAAGAGACAAGGCTCTCAATGAAAAGGCACTGCTTATTCAGAAAGTCCTGAGAGGATACAAACACAGGTGAAAGTCTGATGATAACAAACAAATGTAAAGGCACAGGATGTATATTTACTGTTAGAGGGTGTGTATTCACAATAAGCTAAAGAAGAGTAGTTGATTAAGCCATAACTTGAGTGTGAGATCATGAGAGTTTTCATCTTCATTACATCTTCATGGCCCATGTGAAAAAAACTGGTATGTTACTGTGGCACACTGCAATATTTAAATAACCTTGTGTGAATTTGTGGCAGTTTGGCAACATTCACATTAAAACCTTGATGCACACAAGCTCAACCAGACAAAATGTCTCCACCCATGTGCGGTGGCTCTTTTTTTTTTTTTTTAATTTAGCTTTTGCATATATTCCTTTCGCTTGAATCGCTCAGATAATTTTTACACAACTTCACACAATCCGAAATTCATCTATTAAATCTTCACTGTTAAAATGCTTGGTTCCACACAATTCCTTCATGTTGTCACTACACAAATCAAGTTATGACAAGTTTTGACAAATTTGTAGTTTTGACAAATTTGATGGGACTAAACTTAAATCAAGTTGTAAACAAAAAATCAAGAATTATGTTGATTCAGCACATTTTAAATAAGTAGTTTGCAAAAGCAGCAAAAATATCTATATTTTTGAGTGTTGTCCCAATTGCCTCGGGGTCTCTAGTTTAAACAACCAGTCAAAACTAACAGAGAACCGGAGCAATGGACCTGCAGACAGCCATGTATTCAGCAAAAAACATGTTTTAAATTAGCAGGTTATTAAACCAATCGAATCAAATCAAAGTGAACGCATAGTAACAAATGATTACTTCATTCATTCATTTTCTTTCGGCTTAGTCCCTTTATTAATCTGGGGTCGCCATAGCGGAATGAGAATGTTTTACGCAGCGGATGCCCTTCCTGCTGCAACCCATTACTGGGAAACACCCATACTCACTCATTCGCATACACACACTAAGGACAATTTAGCCTACCCAATTCACCTATACCACATGTCTTTGGACTTGTGGGGGAAACCGGAGCACCTGAGGAAACCCACGCCAACACGGGGAGAACATGCAAACTCCACACAGAAACGCCAACTGACCCAGCTCAGGCTCGAACCAGTGACTTTCTTGCTGTGAGGCGAGCGTTCTACCCACTGCACCACCGTGCAGCCCAAATTATTTCTTATTTCTTGTTATTTAATTACACATCAAATTATGCCTAGATGTTTACATGCATTAACAATCTTATTTCTAATAACCACAGCTGGTACCCCCCTGCAATATCACGGCCCACAGGTTGAAAACCGTTGAGCTTGCAAAGAGCTTTTATTATGCCTCAGTCTATCACTTTTGGATTTTCCTATCATGTTGAGAGGAATCATAACTGATTTATCATTTTTAGTTTTGATTTATAGATTATTAGTTTCTGTTATAATGCTGCAGTCTAATAAAAGGCACTAAATATTCAAGCATCATTGGTGTTTCCATGTTCTGTAGAAAACCAAAACAAAAATTGATGGTGTGTCATTAGCATGGCGATACAGAGCACGGTCCATGTTACTAGTTAAAATCACTTATTTCTGTGCGTTTGAACACATGCAAGTGGTTTTTTTTTTTTGTTTGTTTGGTTGTTTGTTTGTTTTTTGGTATTTTAAGGAAAAGATCTTACATATTGTGCCTTTTAAAGATTTTTTTTCAACTGGTTTATTACTTGCTATTTTGCTTTTTTTTCCAGGAAAGCGTTCCTGAGAAAGCGAGGAGCAGCCGTGACCATACAGAAAACATGGCGTGGACACAAAGGCAGAAAACTTTACAGAGTAGTAAGTCATCGTCTGATTGACAGTTCATAAAAGATGATAATTAATGCTTGGACAAGTGTGTAGTAGAGTGTCCCTTGTCTTTCTGCAGGTCCAGTTGGGTTATGCTCGTCTCCAGGCTCAAGTACGCTCCCGTAAGATGGCCTGGCAGTACAAACAGAAGCGAAAGGCAGCTCTTCTGCTCCAGTCTCAGACTCGTGGATGTCTGGCGAGAAAGGAGTGGAAACGAAAGAGAGACGCAGTGATCCTCCTGCAGGCTTACACCAGAGGAACTCTAGCCAGAAAAGCTGTCAATAAGATGAAGAGAGATGTAAGATGTTTCCCGAGGGATAGAGCCACCAAGTTTTGTTAAATATCTCAAGCTACATGTCCTCTCTTCATCCATCACTGTCCCTGTTTTTTTGCAGGCTTTCCTCTCACTCCAGGAGCGCAGGGCTGAAGAACTTGCTGCTCTAGAAAGACAGCGGAGGCTTGAGGAAGTTCTGCGTCAGAAAAGAGAACGAGAGGCGGCTCAACAGTTAGAATCTATTACGGATCAGGAAATGGTGGACGATATCTTTGGCTTCTTACCTAGCATGGTTGGTGGACAGGAGGGCCAGGCACCTGTGGGCTTTGAGGTGAGAGATTAAACCTCTTAAAGGTATAGTTCAGCATAAATTCTATGGCAGAGATTCCCTAACTAGCACCCGTTGGCCAAAATTGGCCCATGGTAACCTTTGATTTGGCCCGCAGTCCCATCTGAGAAGAGAGGGAGAATGATGAGGAAGGTTAGGGCAAATGCCTTCAACAGAGATCATCAATTCTAATTTAGAATTATAATCTAACTATTTGTTTGTTTGTTTAAATGTTGAGCTACAAAGAAGCAAACTGAAATTAAATGTTTCAATTAAATGTCAATGAATCAGATATTTTGTAAAAATGTTAAAATGTAAATACTGTCACTTGACGGATAGAGGACAATGCATTGAACTCTATTGTGTTTATACAGTAAATGGGATTGTTTGTTTTTATTTTAAGAAGTTCATTGTAAACTGCAAAAAAAATATATAATTATTTGTATTATTATACTGTTTAAAAAACATTAATAAATTAGGAAATTGGCAACTTTAATGTAGAACCTTTGATTCACCACCCTCAATCAAGTTTGGTTTTTGACCCTTCATAAGAAAAAGTTTGGGTACTTCTGTTCTATGGCAACCGTTAATTATACATTAAACCATATTATACATTTAACCATATTATACATTAAAAAGGGTCATATTTCGGTTTTATTTATTTGTCCAACAACATACTGATATGCATGCAAGGTCAAAAAACACTTTCATGGTCTTATAATATGAATTTATTTTTACCTAATTATCCCAGCGACTCCCATATGAATCGTTCAGTGATTCATTTGTTCCCAAACCCCTCCTTAGCGCGAAGCTAATCTGCGCTGATTGGACCGGTGACAGCCTGTTGTGATTGGTCGACAGCGCTCAGCGCCAGACAGTAAAATGCCCAGTGCGGTTTGTCAAGCCCCCGGTTCGCCAACATTGGTATAGTATCCGATCGCAGCAGACATCCTAAACACGCTTCATAGTAAAACTTACTCAACAGTGTTATTCAGACACCTTACCACCAAAAGCAGTGTAGTTAAACACTAGCATATTGCTCCATTCTTAACTATGATACACATTCAGTATTAATCCACACAGCAGCAAAAGCTAAACTATTCTGAACCTTGACCGCTGCATGTGTGTAGGAACAGCTGACGGTGGCCATTGCAACAACAAACGGCAATGGAACACGAGCTCACGAACGCATTTAAACCCGTAAACAAAGCATCATGCATCGCATTTTCAACGTGGCATTAAACACGATATAAGAATATAAAGAGTTAACCTGATACAGTACAAGTGGTTACAAGTAACAAAACACAATTAAATACATCATTTTCAAGCTAGAGAAAACCAGGAGACAGCCTTTTACTTACACTTATGAAATGTGTCTGGGCCGGGTCTGATTTCATTAATTATCTTTCATTTTGGAGCTTTTCTCCCTTCTCAGCTGTAACTTAGATCGTTTCTATTTGCAATCATTGCTGTGGTACCTCTTGCCTAAAGTGTTATATGTTCTCAGGGCTTACCCGTTCTCTGCTTTGCTCAGAGATCACATCCCCAGCCAGGGGGTTGTAGCGCTCACCAGAGCTCCTCCTCAGCTGCAGCAGGCTGCCGTTGTGCCTAATAAACTGGCCTTATTTTACACGCACCCCTGGTGGTGTCTGTCCATTCGTCTCACAAGTCTCATACATCAGAAGTCTTTTCTGATCCTTCCTTTAACAAACAAATGAAGCACACCTTTCCCTCACACTTCCAATAATATCCAGGTAAGCACAGCGTCTTCATGACTCATGATGACTTCTGGATCTGTTTGTATTTGCTGCTGGGTTAGTGGGCGGGCCGCAGGCTTAACTTTACCCGGGTTTGCGTGCCAAAAATTGAGCCGGGCTTATGTTTTGTTGCTGCATCATGCCGAAACGGCTTCGGCTTAAGACTCGTTTTGAAGACGATTCATTCTAACCACTATGAGTCAACTCTTTTTTTTAGATGAATCAATAGTTTTAAAAACTGTCCACTTTCAGAAGCCTTAGCTGGATATTTCACTTCACTTAGAGCTGTGTTACACACTACATGGAAGGTCATTTTCAAAAACCCACAATAAGGGATTATGAGATTATTGCAGAAGCAGAGGTTTTTATACTGCAAGGTTTGGAATATTTTTGCTATTGTGGGATATTGTGTGTTAGCATTCTTAAATACTACTAAAACAATTTGTTGAGAGGTATAGCTCGTCTGTTAAGAAAATGTAAGCATTGTGGAAATGTGTTCACTGAAATGTGCTCACTGACTGCATATTGGGTGAGAAATGTGTGAATGGTATGGCCACAAAAGACTGATGCTGTGCTAATTGTGTTTAGAGTATTGAAAAATGTGACAACCGGTTGGACAAACTCTTGTTAGCAACTGAAAAAAACTGTTAATAATAGAAGTAAGTAAGTAATAGATTTTTACTTGAGTAATAGAAGTAAAAGAATTACTGATGAACGTTTATTTAGCAAGAAAATTATTAACAAGAACTTCAGTAAAAAAAAAAAAGAATCTGCGAATCTTTTACTGGAGACTAACTCAGAACGGATTGTTTGAGGCAGTGAATCTTTTACTGGAGACTCGGTCTGAATGAATAAGTTGTTGAACAGATGCCAGTCCAATTCACTAATTATTTGTTTAGTGCAATTGTGTAACCTTGAACAGGTCAACTCATTCTGTATTTATTTGAATTAAACATAGCTATCTTGTCCCTAAGCAGGTGACAATTTCGGCCCTTCAGATTAACTTTTTACTTAACATATTTAGGAAATAGTGGATCGAAAAGTACAATATTGGGTTTTAGAATAAAGTGAAGTAAAAGTACTAAAATAAATAAACTCACATATTATAACTTAAGTACACAATACTTTTTACTGTCCACCACTACTATTTGGATAACAGTACTCGTATAGTCAAAATAAGGCTTACGTTTCGATAGTTCTTTCATGTGACATGTTCCACAGAAATGACTTCCTGAAAAATTAATGTGAAGGATGTGACTTGATTTTGTTCTTTGGGATTTGATTGGATGGTTGTCATTGTTTTTGTTGTGATGTCATGTGAGGAATGGACTGTCCCAGTTGTTGTACAGGGGAATAAAAATTAAATAATTATGCATATACAGTTGAAGTCAGAATTATTAGCCCCCCTGAATTATTAGCCCTGCTGTTTTTTTTCCCCAATTTCTGTTTAACGGAGAGAAGATTTTTCCAACACATTTCTAAACATAATAGTTTTAATGATTCATCTCTAATAACTGTTTTATTTTATCTTTGCCATGATGACAGTAAATACTATTTGACAAGCAGCTCAACTCATTGTTCAAGCTCTTGTTCTCTCCAAACTGGATTATTGCAACTCTCTACTAGCCGGGCTTCCAGCTAACACTATCAAACATCTTCAGCTGCTTTAGAACGCAGCAGCAGAACGCAGCAGAACGCAGTGTGGTCTTTGATGAACCGAAAAGAGCACGTCACTCCGCTACTCACCCGTTTGCACTGGCTGCCAGTTGCTGCTCGCATCAAATTCAAAGCTCTGATGTTTGCTTACAAAGCGACCTCTGGCTTTGCTCCTTCTTATCTGCTCTCACTTCTGCAGATTTATGTGCCCTCCAGAAACTTGCATTCTGTGAATGAATGTCGCCTCGTGGTTCCATCCCTAAGAGGGAAGAAATCACTTTCCCGAACTCTCACATTCAATCTGCCCAGTTGGTGGAATGAACTCCCTAACTACATCAGAACAGCAGAGTCACTTGCTGTCTTCAAGAAACGACTAAAAACTCAACTGTTTAGGCTCCACTTTCCTTCCTAATCTTAACTGCCTCTCTGGCTATACCACTAACTGTACTCTCTCAAAAAAAATAAATAAATAAATAAAAAGTTACATTACTAATGCTTAGCTTCTTAGACTTTACACACCTGAAACTTGTCTATAGCACTTATTCACTGCTGCTCTTATAGTTGTGTAAATTGCTTCCTTGTCCTCATTTGTAAGTCACTTTGGATAAAAGCGTCTGCTAAAAATGACTAAATGACTAGACAATTTTCAAGACACTTCTATACAGCTAAAGTGACATTTAAAGGCTTAACTAGGTTAATTAGGCAGGTTAGGGTAATTAGGCAAGTTATTGTATAACAATGGTTTGTTCTGTAGACAATCGAAACAAAATATAGCTTGAAGGGGCTAATAAATTTGACCTTGAAATGTTTATTAAAAAATTTAAAACTGCTTTTATTCTAGCTGAAATAAAACAAATAAGACTTTCTCCAGAAGAAAAAATATTATCAGACATGCTGTGAAAATTTCCTTGCTCTGTTAAACATCATTTAGGAAATATTTAAAAAAGCAATATAAAATTCAAAGGAGGGCTAATAATTCTGACTTCAACTGTACATAGACATCACATTTCACAGGAAGGCTAATAATTAAAGTAATGTTTTCATTCATTAAAAAAATAATTCAATAAAATTGATTCAAGTTTTGTGTTGACATTAAATCATAAAAAAACAATCCTGAAACTTGTTGTGTGTGTGTTTAGGACCTGGAGGGCAAGCGGACAGTGCTTGAGGAGGTGGATCTGGATGATGCACCAATGATGCCCATTCCAGAGGAAGACTACGATGATTTGGATGAGTACTCCTTCTCCAAGTTTGCGTCCATGTATTTCCAGGGCGCCGCCACACCAACACACATTCGTCAGAGACTACGCCAACCTCTGCTCTACCATGAGGACGAGAATGATGTCCTGGTAAAGCTCTCTTTGACTTGCATATCTACATTTGTAGTATAGTACTTGGTTATCTAGTATTGCTTTTCTTGACACAAACTCTTCTATGCTGTCATGTTGTCTTCACTCCAGGCTTCATTAACGGTTTGGTGGATGATCTTGAGATTTATGGGTGATCTTCCTGAACCGAAAGCTCAGGTGGTCTCAAGAAGTGGAGTAGCCTTTGCTGATCGCTCTGTGCAAAAAGATGTGGCATCCAGGCAGGACAGACGCCTCAGCCATATGGTTGGTGTGGACCAGGTGAGCAAAAAATGTACCTTTTTATTGCTTAAATTCAGTGCTGTGACGATGTTTGACCCATTGGCTCCATAGATAATAACCAATTTAGCAAAGCAGGTTATCTTAGCTATGAGCTAACTCAATATTAATAAAACCTAAAACAGATTCTAAAATAAACAATCATCCAGCATGAAGTGAAATGAGTGAAAATCCTCAGTGGGTAGTGTATGAAATATTGTTGCTCATCATCAGCTGGGTGATGAAGGATGCACTTTTTTTTACATGAATACATTTGCTGAAAGTGCTGTGCATTAAGTGAGAGAATCTTTTGTCAACATAGGGTAGCATTTCCATGTAGTATACATACTGTACAATTTTGCTGTCAAAATAAAATGTCTGTTATGTATACTGTAAACTATATATATACACACAAAAACAAACAAATAAATAAATAGCAATAGTAAATAATATTACACAACATTTTAAAATATGTTTTAATCAATACAGTCTGGTTCACATACAATTGAAGTCAAAATTATTGGCCCTAATTCTTTTAATAATATTTCCCAAGTGTTGCTTACTGCAGAGAATTTTAATACATTTTTGAACATAATAGTTTTAATTACTATTTTTTAACAATGAATAAATATTTTTTGACTTATTTTGCAAGATACTAACAGTCAGCTTAAAGTGCAATTTAAAGGCTTAACTTGGGTATTGTGTTCTCAAGGTAAGCTAGGATAATTATGTTTTTCTTTAGACAATCAGAAAAAAATATATATATATATATTTTTTTTTTTTTTTTTAAATATTTCCCAATTTATGTTTAACAGAGCAAAGAACTTTCACAGTATGTCTGATTATTTTTTTTTTCTGGAGAAAGTCTATTTGTTTTATTTCGGCTAGAATAAAAGCAGTTTTAAATTTTTTAAACCCATTTTAAGGTCAATATTATTAGCCTCTTTAAGCTATATGTTTTTTTGATAGTCTACAGAACAAACCATCGTTATACAATAACTTGCCTAATTACCCTAACCTGCCTAGTTAAACTAATTAACCTAGTTAAGCCTTTAAATGTCACTTTAAGCTGTATAGAAGTGTCTTGAAAAAATATCTAGTCAAATATTATTTACTGTCATCATGGCAAAGATAAAATAAATCAGTTATTAAAACTATTATGTTTAGAAATGTGTTGAAAAAAAATCTTCTCTCCGTTTAATAATTCAGGGGGGCTAATGATTCTGACTTCAACTGTGTATATGTAATATATATATTTATTTATTTAGGTAATATTATTAATAAATATTAACTAATAATAATTACCTAAAATGGTTTTAGAAAAAAATTAACTGCTTTTATTTCAGCCAAACTAAAACGGATAACACTTTCCCAGTAGAAAAGAATAGTATTGTAAATACTGTGAAAATGTCCTTGGTCTCTTAAATATCTCTTGGAAAATATTTGAAAAAGACTGAAAATTTCACAGGAGGGCTACTAATTTTGAATTTTCTATTGACATTTATTTTGTTTTATTTTTATACAAAAATAAGAATGAAGGAAGGAATAAAATAAGTAATTAACAAATAATTCAATTAAATAATTTGATAATTAAATGACTTGGACCTTGTCTTTTTTGCTTTCACCCTATTTACATTTACTCATTGTAAGAAGAGCGGTTAGCTGTTTTTGTTTTGAATACACAAATGACAATGTGTTAACGTTTCCTTATTTTCAGAGAATTAGAAATTCAAGAATTGTTCAGAACAGTCCTACAGTTCCAGAAGAGGCTTCCCGCAACAGAAAGTCTTCCACTTTTACAGACTTACTGTCCCGGAGCAGAAAATCTGTTCAAGATGATGGCATTCCAAACCGCAAACTATCAGCCATACCAGAACAGGGTCCTAGAAACAGGAAGACCTCCACTTTTACTGATATAATGTCTCGAAACAGAAAGACCTCCACAGCTGAAGGACCACCATCAACCAGAAGATCTGCTAGAAAACCATCAGTAATAGCAGAAGAGGTGATGCATAAATACATATTTTTTAGTTCTGTATTTATTTAATTTAGACTTCTTGATAAAGCCAAGGTAAAAGTCATGGACGTTATCAAGATAGAGATGTCTTTATCCAATACATTTTTGTAAAAATGTCATGTGGTACTATTTATAACCTCAAAATAATTATTAATTATGTTTTTTTTTTCTTTTTTTTTTTAGAAAATAGTGATTAATATGTATACACTCGCATTTAGTATTTAGTTAGAAAGTATTCATAGCTCTTGACTTTTCCCACATTTTTTTATGTTACAGCCTTTTTCCAAAATGGATTTAATTCATTTATTTCCTCAAAATTCTACACAAAATGCCCCATAATGACAATGTGAAAAAAAGATTTTTTGAAATTGTTGCAAATTTATTAATATGAAAAAAAAACTGAAAAATCACATGTACATAGGTATTCACAGCCTTTGCTCAATACTTTGTTGATGCACATTTAATAGCAATTACAGCCTCAAGTATTTTCGAATATGATGCCACAAGCTTGGCACACCTGTCTTGGAATTTTTGCCCATTCCTTTTTGCAGTACCAGTATCAGGTTTGATGGGAAGTCACGGTGTACAGCCATTTTCAGATCTCTCCAGAGATGTTCAATAGGATTTAGCTCTGGGCTCTGGCTGGGCCACTCAAGGACATTCACTGAGCTGTTGTGATGCCACTGCATTGATATTTTGGCTGTGTGCTTGGGGTCATAGTCCTGCTGGAAGATGAATCGTTGCCCCAGTCTGAGGTCAAGAGCACTCTGAAGCAGGTTTTCATTCAGGATGTCTCTGTACATTGCTGCATTCATCTTTCCCTCTGTCCTGACTAGTCTTCCAGTTCCTGCTGATGAAAAACATTCCCACAGCATGATGCTACCACCACCATGCTTCACTGTAGGGATGGTATTAGCCTGGTGATGAGCGGTGCCTGGTTTTCTCCAAACGTAACTCCTGGCATTCACTCCGAAGAGTTCAGTTTTAGTCTCATCAGACAAGAGAATTTTGTGTCTTTTGGTCTGAGAGTCCTTCAGATACCATTTGGCAAATTCCAGGTGGGGAGTGGCTTCCATCTGGCCACTTGACCATTTAAACCTGATTGGTGGATTGCTGCACAGATGGTTTTCCTTCTGTAAAGTTCTCCTCTCTCCACAGAAGAATGCTGGAGCTCAGACAGAGTGACCATGGGATTATTGATCACCTCCCTGACTAAGGCCCTTCTCCACCGATCACTCATAGATGGCCGGCCAGCTCTTTTGAGGAAATAAATAAATTAAATCCATTTTGGAATAAGGCTGTAACATAAAAAAATGTGGAGAAAAGTAACGCGCAATGAATACTTTCCGAATGCACTATACATGGCTAGTCAATATGATATTTTATAGTAATTATATCTAAAGTATAACTGAAAATGGTCCAAAGATTTTTCTGAAAAAAAAAGTGGTGTTCAGACAGAATACATTATTAATAACTCGGTATATATACTCTTTAAAATGCTAAAAAAAATCATGAATTATATAAATTAATTAATTATATGATTATATATTCGTATATTTATCTTGGTATTATTTTTCATCAAAACAGATATTTAATGCTTTCTAGTTCTATTTTGGTGGACTATCACATGCAAATATCAGCTATATTAAAAATACATGTTATAAATATATTAAATTTTGACTTATTAACTCTATCATTAAGGCAGAGGATGGGTCTGAAGTTCCCAGACAATCCACTGTGCAAACTATAAGTGAAGAAGATGAGATGAACGCAGACGGACTCACTCTGGACCGACCAATGACATCTCTGGAAAAGTTGCATATCATTGTGGGATATGCCATTGTCAGACGTGACCTCAGGTTATTTATTACTCATAATAACCATAATTAATCTGTTGCCTAGTGGTCAGGTTTGTCTGCTGCTGAATATTTAGTTTCTGTCACTGTTAGGGATGAAATCTACTGCCAGATCTGTAAGCAGCTCCAGGAGAACTCAAACCGAGGAAGCTTTTTTCGTGGCTGGATCCTCCTGTCCATCTGTTTGGGCATCTTTCCTCCTACTGAGCGCTTTATAAAGGTGAACGAAAGACTCTTAAGAAGTCTTTATGTCACTCATTCTTTATGGATGCATTCATGTGGTCTTGTCTTATCCATTCTTTTGCTCACAGTATCTGCAGAGTTTTCTTCGTTTTGGTCCTGTGGGATATGCACCTTACTGCGCTGAGCGTCTGAGGCGCACTGTTGCCAATGGAGTGCGTGGAGAGCCACCCAGCTGGCTGGAGCTCCAGGTGATGACACTTATAGACTGTTCATAAATACACAGAATCAGACTATTCACTGATTTTGAAAATATGTTGACATATCAAAATAGACATAGTGTGTTAAGTACAAATAGCCTACACTGCCTGCTTTAATCAGTCAAACCCACATGAAAAAATATTGTAGTAATTCATAATAAATACTATTTTTGAACCATAACATGGTATGGTACTCTATATATTTTAGTGTTTACAATTAATTTATGAATGCAAACATACTGTAATATTAGCTACAGTGAACTCATCGATTTGAACAAATACTGTAGTATACTTGAGGTTTTACTACTATAAACTGTTATGTATTGTGGTATAATAGATCTTGTTGTAGTAAACCTGTATTGATTAGTTTTTTTTTTTTATCAGTGTAGTTGTTGTATTGCCACAGCAAATATAGAATTACCCCAAGAAATTATTGTTTGTTTTTCAAGACATTTCATGATGACAGTAAATAATAATAAGAAAAAATATTATCAGGCATACTGTAAAAAATTCCTTGCTCTGTTAAACATCAATTGGGAAATATTTAAAAAGAAAAAAAAATCAAAAGGGGGCTAATAATTCTGACTTCAACTGTATATATCAATATTTTGTATAACGTATATTTGTACTTGTGCTATAGGGGAGAGCGTGGACGAAATTAATGTGGGACGAAAGTAACAAAGCGATTTTCTCAAAGACCTAACAACATTTGCTTTCCAGGCTATAACAGCACATTCTGCATGCAACCCTTGATGGAGCTGCCAGATATCCGCTGATTTTGGGACCGTGTCCCACAATTAGCTCCAAATTTCTGTTTTGAGTGCAAAAAGTAAATTATTGTAGCGGTTCTTTTTCCTATTTACAAGTTTTGTTTCTTTTTTCATGTGTCACACTGATGATTAATCTACAGGTTATTTAGTGCAATAACACATTCTTAAGTTTGCAATTTCTGACTTTTTCAATTTAAAATAAAATCGTGTTGAATGGCAAGAGTTCCTGTGAGGACAAAAGTAACACAGTTATTTATGTCCCACTGCTAATAGCCTTACCTTATTTTTTGCTTTCACATTACAGTTTGCAGTGTTTCGATTCAGATGTTTAATGAAATGAATGCATATTGCCAATAATAATAATAATAATAAATATTCAACAATTTTATAAAATTGTAACATTTTACATTGCTGCAAGGCTTTTAAACATTTGATGGAAGTGAAATTTTAAATGAAAATGCAGTTTAATATTTGTTTGCTAAAATAAAGAACAAAAGATATTTGCAGTTAACATTAACAATGTCATAGTCAGATACATTTAAAGTAAACAAGATTAAATCAATAAATCTAGCTTATAATTTTGTATTACTTTTGTCCCTGCCTATGTGGTCAGAGGTAACAATGTGCAACTTTTGTTTAAAGTGAAGTTATATTAGAGTTGTTCAACATTGATGCAAAATAACACCTGATTTTTGATAGTCCACACTTGTGATATAGTAACCACATCAAAATATATTTCTGCTAAAAACTTTATCTTTTAAAATTAGGTTTTTATGAAAAGTGTTACTTTAGTCCCCACTCTCCCCTATTAATTATACTAGAATTATTTGTAATTATAGTATAATATTTCTTAATATTTTATAATAAAATAATTTAATATTTTGTAAATTACATCATCTTTAAAGAAAAAGTGCTGTTGAAAAACTAAAATGCAAGAAATGATTCAGCATATTAATTAAACATTTCACAGAATATCAGTCATGCTATCATAATATTATCTAAATTTATAGTACAGTACATACATCATATTGAAATATGACAAATATAAGACTGAAATATCACACATATGAGATGAATTGCTGGTAAAAACAGGGAATCTGTTTCTATTTAAAATTTAAAAAGTAAATTTTAGACTAAAAGTGGACAAAAAAAAAAAAAACTAGTCCCTGTTCACACCTGCTATTAGGATGCATTTTCATCAATCTGATCACAAATGGACAAAGAAATCACACCTGGTTTTTGTCCACTTCCACTTTTCTTTTTTCAGTGAAAAGTGTCTGATGAGGGAGGGTCTGTGGGCTGAAACTGGATTTTTTTTTTCTTTCACTCTTACACTGCTAAAACTAGAGCAATTTTCATACTGTGCCAAATATAAAAGTAATTAAATTACCAGATCAATTAAACATGCTATTGTGAATAGGCTACTTTACTAATGATAAATAACAATTGTATTTCCAAGCAACTCCTAATACACACCTTATTCAGTTTTACAGTTTTAACATTTTTTATTTCAATTAACTTCATTTAAGAAATATTTTAGAACATTGGAAGTAATTATATTAAGTGTGTTTGTATAAAATCATCATGCAGAGTATCAGGAACTGATCATGCGAAAAGACCGATCATCCAACACAGGGATGCTCAGCCTTGCTCCTGGAGATCTACCTTCCTTCAGAGTTCAGCTCCAAACCTGATCAAACACATATGAACCAATTAATTAGGACCTGAACAGCACTTGATAATAACAGGCAGGTGTGTTTGATATGGGTAGCAACTAAAATCTGCAGGAAGGTAGATCTCCAGGAACAGGGTTGGTCACCCCTAATTCAACACATGCAACATCTCCCGAAACGTCCCTGAATGTTGTTTTTAATTAAATAAAATATATTAAAATCACAGTAGAGATTTTATCTGCTAAATAACACTCACAAAGATGTAACCCACACATGGATGTGGTCGAAAGTGGACAAGACAACAAAAATTGGACATCACACCACTTTTACACCTGTACTACTAGCGTGTTGTTCTGATCAGATCGACGGAAATGCATCCTAATACCAGGTGTGAACAGGGCCATAGACTACAGTGTGTCACAACAGATGAACCATGCAAGCTCTAGTCCCTTCATTGATATAATCACTATAGTCACTGCATAATTTAATATTTTACCTAAGATTATTATAATTAGATGATGGTCATTGAAATTAATTAGTGGACACATTGTTGCCAATGCATTATGTGTGAAAACCGCTTAAATCTTTATACTTCTATGGTCTGGGACAGACATGTAAATATAACAGAAGTCTACCATAGATTTGCAACTATAATTCACATTCTCTTGCAGGCCACCAAGTCCAAGAAGCCCATAGCCATCTCAGTGACTTTGATGGACGGCAGAACAATCAGCATGCCTGTTGATTCTGCATCCACATCTAAAGAGGTCTGCCAGATGCTCTCACAGAAGGTCAAACTTCAGGACACGTTTGGCTTCTCAATTTACGTCGCTTTATATGACAAGGTATGAGGTCGGACTGAGTTAAGCATTCAAGTTGGATTTTGTTCTGTATTATTACAATTTAAGATGTGCTATTGTGTCTCTCTGTCTGTTTTAAGGTTTGGTCTCTTGGTAGTGGCCGTGAGCATGTGATGGATGCCATCTCTCAGTGTGAGCAGGAAGTGAAGAGGAAGGGTGGGCAGGAGCAGCATGCCCCTTGGCGTCTCTACTTCCGTAAAGAGGTCTTCGCGCCTTGGCATGACTGCGGCCAGGACAACGTGAGCACAGACCTGATCTACAGACAGGTCATCAGAGGACTGAAATATGGAGAGTACCAGTGTGAGAAGGTGGGTTCAAATGGAAGTTGTTATGGTGTGTTTTTTCCTCCACTGATGCATAGCTTAGTGAATTGGCTTATAAAATTAGAATAAAAAGAGCACGACGGTACTTAATGTTGTCCATTGGATATTTATTTTATTGTTGTCATTTCTTTTACTGTAATGTACTTAAAAAGTCTTGAAATGTCTTAAATCTCAAAAGCTAAATTTTAGGCCTTAAAAAGTCTTAAATCTACTGAAATGTTGTGTTGTAGGTCTTAAATCTTTTTTAATAGGTCTTAATTTTCCTTTGTTCATATATAGCTACCCAATCTGTTGTGCGTTTCCCAAACAACGACGTAACTTGCGGCTGAACTATCATAGTATGATGCATCGTTTGGGAATGATCGATGTAGTGTTTCCCAAAACCCGTAGTTTCTCTGACGCAGATCCATCATTTGAATCACGCTAGTTATAACGCCAAATTCTCATAATGATGCTCTAAACAGGATGGTAAAAACCACTTTAGAGAAGAACTCCATCATTTCTTTGTGCAAATTATATTGTTTTACATACACATGCATAAAAAAAAATCTATATTAGTTTTGGTAAAAACATGCACTCGTTTTCCATGTTGATTGAAATACATGTAAATGGCACATATAGGGCCATGTTTCCTTTACAAATATTGAGAACATTACATATTCTATTCTAAAACATAAAATCACTTACAAAAGCTAACACGTATTCTAATATCATACATAAATCATATAAAGAAATAATTAAATAATGAGACTATTTATTAAGAAATTATTATTTAAAGAAAATGAAAAAAATCCTACTTAAATATTAATATTACTAATACTATTAATAATAATAATAATAATAATAATAATAATAATTTATTACATTTTTTACAATTTGACACATGCAAACCACTGCAGAAATTTTCTAAATAGTAAGCCCATGTCATATACAGTACAGATGCTTAATAAATAACCTACTATAAATTTAAATGATTAACGTATGCTATGTTTTTTTGTTTTCACAAGCTTTGGAGACGTAACATAAATTCTGCTTTAAAAAAAAAGGTCACCTTTAGCTTTCGTCATGAGCCACGGCTGTGTTCAAAATGACTTCAATGTTTTCAAAGTGCACTGCGAAGGGAACGCAATTGTAAACCTGAAGATCGCTAAAACTGAACTGTAAAAATAGTTTGAAAGCAAATTACAATTAGAGTGATGACTTTAATGCTTTATTTTTAAAATCATTCCAAGTTTAAATGTTAGAATGTTCTAAACGAATAGAGTATAGGGGGATAACTGGGAATAGAACACAGCCAGGAACTATGTTTCTAACTACAGCTCTAGAGGTGTAGTCGCAAGCATACAAGTTTGCGAATGTTCGTTGGAATGATGGATTTGGAAAATGCCAATTCAACAACGCAACTTGCGACTTTAGTTGGCTAACAATGGTATTTAGAAATGCACCCCTGGCCATTAACAATCACCAACAATCCATCCCAATAAAACTTTTAGTTTTTTATTTAAAAATAGCATTTAATTGCTTTCGTTACACTATAATTTGCTTACAAGTCCTCCATTTATTTACTGATGTGGATACTGATATACCTACATTTTTTTATTTTAAAAATATAATTATTGTAGACTGAAGTAATTGACAGCTATGTTTTGTTCCATTCTTGGTAAGGGTTATAGGGTTTGTGAATGGATATATTTGAAAATTAATAAAAGAAACATTCAAACTAATTAATAATTATTATTATTGTATTATTAAATGTATTAAATTTTAATCATTTTTTGATAGGGCAAGTGAAAATCTTTTCTAACTGGGATATTTTAAAAAATCCTTAACATTTAGCCCTATAAAAGTCTAAAATCTTATTCATAATGGTCTTAAAAATGTCTTAAAGTCTTAAATATAACTTGGTAAAACCTGCAGGAACTCTGGTCTATATCACACTACATGACTTTAAACATTGACAGATTGATGTGCCGTTCAGACCACATGACTTGATTTTGTGTCAGTGGTATTTCACACTATGCAACACTAGATAAATCAGGGGTGTCAAACTCGGTTCCTGGAGAGCTGCATCTCTGCACAGATTAGGATTAACCCTTATTAAACACACCTGATCAGACTACTTGAGTCCTTCAGGCTTGTTTGAAACCTACAGGTTAGTGTATTGGAGCAGGGTTGGAACTAAACTCTGCAACTACAAGATCCACAAGAGAGGGGTCACATGCTACACAATTTGACAATGACTCTGTCACCAAACAACTGTGTCCACTGTCCAGAAAAGTTCCCCCCTAGGAATTGGGTCTGCTTAGGACCCCAAGTGATCCTGTTGGTTTATTGGTGTTCTCGAGTGACTTCATCATCAATCTCCAAAGTTCAGTTTCAAAACTCAAGAAAGCAAGAATGGAGGATGTGTGAAAGAACCTGGATGCATTCTTAATATCGAGGATGCATCGAATATTGACATAATTTTTGATATAAATGTTAATTATTAAAGTTCACAGATATAACTTATTTATCTCAGGAGTTCCCCTAAAATCACATGAAATGGTTTATAAAGCATTAAGGGTGTTTATTTGCTGAAGTTTATATTAAAATCTTAATTGTATTATGCAAAGAATCTTTATAAGGCTTCTGTACATGCTATATATATTGAAAAATATAAAAAAATAAATTGTTATATGAATGCTGTAATATTTACATAATTGTCCGTTAAAATGTGTGAGGGTCACCTGACCAGGAAGAACGCAGCATCTCATTTCTCACAGGATGCGTTCAGTGTTCTTGCGGTCGTCCGAGTTTCTTCTTCCATAACTTGGCAAGACCGGTCTCCACGAATATGCAAGTCCGTTAGCAGCGTTCTTAGCATTGAGAAACCTCTGTTCTAGTTTATGTAATTTAAATAGTGTTTTAATGACCATTAATGTATTTTAAATTATGTATTTCATATACTGAGGAATGGGTAAGTAGGCATGGGCCAGCATAAAATTCTCTTTTTCTTTGTCACTTTTTCCACATTTTTTTATGTTACAGCCTTATTCTGAAATGGATTTAATTCATTTATTTCCTCAAAATTCTACACACAATAGCCCATACTGACAATGTGAAAAAAGAGTTTTAGATATTGTTGCAAATTTATTAAAAATGAAAAACCTGAAAAATCACATGTACATAAGTACTCACAGCCTTTGCTGTGAAGCTCTAAATTGAGCTCAGGTACATTCTGTTTCCACTGATTATTCTTGAGATGTTTCAGCAGCTTATTTGGAGTTAATTGCTAAGTTAATTGCTAAATTCAGTTGATTGGTCATGATTTGAAAAGGCATACACCTGCCTATATAAGGTCCCAGGGTTGATAGTGCATGTCAAAGCACAAACCAAGCATGAAGACAAAGGAATTGTCTGTAGACCTCCGAGACAGGATTGTCTCGAGGCACAAGACTGGGGAAGGTTACAGAAAAATTTCTGCTGCTCTGAAAGTTCCAATGAGCACAGTGGCCTCCATCATCCATAAGTGGAAGATGTTTGAAACAAGAAACAAGATTAATCAACCTAGAGCTGGCCGGCCATCTATTAGTGATCAGGGGTGAAGGGCCTTAGTCAGGAAGGTGATCAATAACCCGATGGTCACTCAGGCTGAGCTCCAGCATTCTTCTGTGGAGAGAGGAGAACCTTGCAGAGGGACAACCATCTGTGCAGCAATCCACTAATCAGGTTTATGTGGTAGAGTGGCCAGACAGAAGCCACTTCCCACCTGGAATTTCCAAAAAGGCATCTGAAGGACTCTCAGACCATAAGACACAAAATTCTCTGGTCTGATGAGACTAAAATTGAACTCTTTGGAGTGAATGCGTTAAGTTTGGACGAAACCAGGCACCGCTCATCACCAGGCTAATACCATCCCTACAGTGAAGGATGGTGGTGACGGCATCATGCTGTGGGGATGTTTTTCAGCAGCAGGAACTGGAAGACTAGTCAGGATAGAGGGAAAGATGAATGCAGCAATGTACAGAGACATCCTGAAAGAAAACTTTCTTCAGAGTGCTCTTTACCTCAGACTGGGGCGACGGTTCACCTTCCAGCAGGACAATGACCCAAAGCACACCGCCAAATTATCAATGCAGTGGCATCACAACAACTCAGTGAATGTCCTTGAATGGCCCAGTTAGAGCCCAGACCTAAATCCTATTGAACATCTCTGGAGAGATCTGAAAATGGCTGTACACCGTCGCTTCCCATCCAACCTGATAGAGCTTGAGAGGTACTGCAAAGAGGAATGGGCCAAATTCTCAAAGGCAGGTGTGCCAAGCTTATGGCATCATATTCGAAAAGACTTGAGGCTGTAATTGCTGCCAAAGGTGCATCAACAAAGTATTGAGCAAAGGCTGTGAAGACTTACAGTATGTACGTGTGATTTTTCAGGGTTTTTATTTTTAATAAATTTGCAACAATTTAATTTTTTTTTTTGACATTGTCATTATTGGATAGTGTGTGTAGAATTTTGAGGAAATTAATTAATTTAATATTTTGGAATTTTGGAATTTTAATTATTTAAAATTTTGGAATAAGGCCCTAACATAAACAAACATAAAAAAGTGAAGTGATATGAATACTTTTCGGATGCACTCTGTGATAAACTTGGATAAAAGTACCACGGTTTCACGGTATTGTGATTACTGCTCTAAAATATGTTCTTTTTAAATGTCTGGGTTAAAAAAAAAAAACGTTTTTCCTTATATAACATAATATATTTTATTTTAAAAAACATTTAAAATATTTTGTAACAGTAAACATGTCAGGCTAATTAAATCATAATCATAGGAATAAACTATTGATTAATGCTATCTTTATTAGTTTAAAAAACACATATTTTATTACAACTTGAAAGGGCATCTTTGGATATCTTTCTTTTCTTTGGAGATAAAGTAAGCCCCTGCACTGTTCAGGTCCATAGCATGCTTGGTTGTTGGTGCATCAGTGATTTGTTTTTCAAAAGTTTTCTGAATCGTGGATTGACCAGTAGCTTTTGATGTGAATGGTATTTTGCTGCTGGACACACTGTTGTCCTAAAAAAGTACATATACCGTAGGAACAGTGTAACAGATGGGTTTTACCTGTTTTAAAACCTTAACTTTTCCAAACTTCGGTAAACTTTGAAACTGGTTATCGTCTCATGTCTACTAGCAATGTAGATAAGTTAGTTCAACAGTATTGGTGATGAAAATTGCATCAATGACTTTGAAGTTTTTTTTTTCATATAATTTGTCAGTGTGTCAATATCACTGAATATGAAGTATCTTTTCAACTTTTGACTGTTGCTCTCTGATAAAAAAGGGGCTATTGGGGTACAGTTTTTGCTAATCATGTGATGTGACTCCCGATGTTGACCATCATTCATTCTATGACATTTTGCATGCGTTTCTATCAGGAAGAAGACTATGTTGGACTTGCAGCAAAGCACTTCTATGTCCAGCATGGATCAGACATCAGTATGGAGAACACTAAGACTGTAGTTAGGGAATGCATTAACTCCAAACTACTGGAGGCTAAGTCAGAAGACAAGTGGACCCAGATGGTCAACACAGCACATGCACAGGTAGAGATGATTCTTTTACATAATATGTCAAAACAAATAAATAGTATTCTAATGTCACAATTTGTCTCAACCTTTTGTCACTGTCCCCTTATTCAGGGCCCGTTCATAAACTCTAGAACCAAGTCTGATAAAGTAAAAGCTGAGGTGGTTGACTTTGCTCGTCAGAAGTGGCCCATGTTCTTTTCCAAGTTTTTTGAGGTTGCCAAGTTATCTGGTAAGCACTGCATATTAAGATGTGACCACATACACTAGTTTTCAAAGATTTGGGGTCTGTAGGATTAATTCTTTTGAATAGGGCTGCATGATATGGGTAAAATCTAGCATTGCATAATTTTGTCTTTCCTGAGAAAGATATGACAATAGAAAGAATATATAGGTAGTGAGTATTACGCTGTTGAATGTGTTTGCTTTTACGTGTAATTTTTACATGTGTGTGTAAATGAAACATTGTGAAGTGCATCTGGTTATTGCCCAGCAGGCACACAACGTCATATGATGATAATATTTGGTTAGATTTAGGTCGTGATGTCAGGTGACCAAAATTCAACGTCTAGCCAGCATCTAAGCACAATGTTTTTTTGATGTCCAATAACGACGTCAAATGGCGTTGAAATTTAGTCGATTTTAGGTTGTTAGAAAGTGACCAAAATCCAATGTCGAGCCAACATCTTAAACCAGCATCATATTGACGTCAAATACTAACATTTATTCATCAGGAAGGGCAACCAAAATGCAACGTCTGATAGATGTCATAGTGGTAACGTCCACACAACGTCAAACTGTTACATCATTAGTCGTTGATATTTGGTTGGTTTTAGGTTGGACGTTGGACATTGACGTCAGCCCTGACGTTGAGTTCTAATGTCAACCCGATTTCCAAACAAAATGTAATGTCCCCATGATGTTAGGGTACAACGTCAATCTAACCTCATGTTGACGTCTTGTGCCTGCTGGGCGTTTAAGGCCATTTCAGTAATCATACAGTAAACATCTGTCTTCTTCTAATCAGTGACATGCATCTAAACAGTCTCTGGGTCAATGTGTGAAAAGATTTTGGACATCTTCTTGAACACTTTTAATGCTTCCAAACAGTTTGCTGCAATTATAAATCTCTGGTGTCTTGAGGTAGTTCATTATGATGTGATTTACCTTCTACTGTATGTGCGATTTGATTGGACAGGAATCGCAGGTCTGATTTTTCTAATCCCCTTAGACAAGTAAAAATAAAATAGTGACTGCAGGTTGAAGGAAAGTAGTGGAGTAAAAATACAGATACAGCACTAAAAATGTACGCAAAGGAAAGTAAAAGTACACATTTTTAAAATGACTTAGTAAATTAAAATCGCTGAGAAAAAACTACTTAATTACAGTAGTTTGAGTATTTGTAATTAGTTACTTTACACCACTGTATACAGGAAATTTCTTTAGTTGACCAAAATATTTTTTTTTTTAATAATTATGCATTATAGAGTATATGGATTAATTGTTGTGCAGTTTTTTTATGTAGAAAACAAAAATAATTGAAAAAGCTAAAAAAAAAAATGGCATAATGCATTCTTTACATCAGAAATATTACATATATCCTACAGATGTTGACGAAATGCATTGCATATTGCAAATTAGATCAATTCCAAAACTGAGACATAATAAAATGAAGCAAAATCTTTTATACACTTTGATAAATGACTATACATTTGTGTCATTTCAATACTCAGGTCCTCCTCTACCAAAGAGCAAGTTCATCCTTGCCATAAATTCAACTGGAATAACTTTCCTTGATGAACGAGAAAAGAATCTTCTAGTTCTGTCCTACCCAGAGCTCACCGGCGTCAACACTATTAGGTCTGCTGGACAACACTTAATGTTTCATGGCTTTTAATCCTTTATAAATGATGTAAATGAAAGTGTTAGCTTCCAAAAATATTTATTCTACCTCTCTTGATTCCTCCAGAGAAAGGAAGTGTGTTTGTTTGCTGACTCTGAAAGGAGACTTCACACTGAACGCAATCATGGCTGTAGAAATCTCTGATCTGGTAGCCATGTTTCTAGCAGGCCTCATTCAACGTTCACAGTATGCGGTGGCCCTACAGGAGGTCAACAGACAAGGTTAGAAGTCTAATAAGCCAAATACATTTTAACAAATAATGTTTGTGTTTTTATCACCATCTATCATTTGACTTTGTTGTTGTCTAATTAAAAATTTCAATTTGTTATTTTTTTGTTTCCTAGATGATCGAACAATTCTGAGCTTTAAGAAGGCCGAGCTCATCTACCTCATCAAGGATGAAGAGTTTTCTGCGGCCCGTGGCTGGTTGAAAGGAAAGAATGAGCGGACAGGGGAAATCGGTGCAATACCTGCAGATGCTGTTTTGATTCTTCCAACTCTTACAAAGCCGACCAATGAAGTTCTGGTAAGAATTTGATGTCTTTTTTTCCCTTCTTTGCCATATCTACTCTTTTGTAAAGACTCTATACAAATAGTGTTCTACTATTAGTTATTATTGTATGGTTGCCAAGAGAGCTCAAACATGCAAATAGAAAAACACTAACAATCTGACAAAATATCTTCATCAGTTTGACAACACACACAGACACAAATTCTCACAGCAAATTCAAATACAGAAATTTGCTGCAAATAGCGCAAACCACAACATTGTTGTCGGAGATTTGAGACCTCCTAATAAACCTTTTTTGTTTATTATAACATCCACAAATAATGTCAAGTCAACCATTGACTCTAAACAAGATCTTTTTGTGTCCTCCAACACTTTTTTTGTTGTTGTCTGCCCTGCTTCTGTAAATTACTGAAGTTTATTTGTATAGAATATCGTTCTCCAAAAAAGTGCAGTTAATTTAGTCTCTCTTCACTTGTTACAAACCTTTATTATTGCTTTCTTCTGTTGAACACAAAAGGAGATATTATGAAGAAAGCTGGAAACCTATAACTATTGACTTCCGTAGTATCTGTTTTGTCCTGTTATGGAAGTAAATGGTTACAGGTTTATAGCATTCTTAAAAATATCTTCTTTTCTGTTTAACAGAAGAAAGAAACCCAAAAAGGTTTTTACACACTGGAGGGTAAGTTAATAGTGAGTAAATTTTCTTTTTTGGTTGAACTAACCCTTTAAGTACTAAAAGGTGAACTGACAGCTAAATTTAGCTGCTATATGTACACAGCCTTTGAGATTTTAGGATTTCTCTAACGTTTATGATTGTTTTGGTCTTGAACAGACTTTGACATTCTTTTAGATCTGTGAACGTCTGTATATTTGTCTGATTATTAGAATATGTGTTGGTTTTAACTAATATTTAAGCTCACTGCATTATGCATATATTTTGTTCTGTTTTTAGAGCCTGATCAGCTTGTCCCCAGATCAGAGAAAGACCATCATAGACAACACTTCAAAAGGAACCCTTACTGAAAGAGTGGCTCCTTCAACTCTAAAAGAGTTCTCCGTTGAATATTTCAGGTAGTTGAACAACCAACTACATTAATCATTTTTTACTAGTGTTTTAGAAATAAATAACATCAATGACCTTGTTTTTGTCATTGTCACAGGCCACCCATCAAAGATGTGAACCGGCAGGTGATATCAAAGAATGCAACACCTGAAAGACTTTGGGCGAACTCCAGAGAGCCCATCAGACAACCCCTGCTCAAGAGACTGGTGGGAAATCCAGATTTAAGCCCACAAGCTTGCCAGGTTTTCACTGATATCCTTTGCTACTTATAACATTCACAGTATGTTACTATTAAGTTAGGGATAAAGTAAATCCAGGAGGTTGTTATTGCAGATAACCTGACAGGCTTATGAGCTGTTGTACAAGACTGAAGGGCTTTATTCTTTAAAAACAACCATCCTGGATGTATGTTATTTTAAACAAATCATATGAACATTTTAATATGACTATTAATATATCACAATAATATCAGTAAAATTCATTTAAAAACTGAATAAATTTAAATGTACATACATTTACACAAATGAATACATAGACTCAATGATGGGCTAAATATTTGCGGAAATCTGCGGATTTCTGCACGCACAAATTCCATGTGAGCCTACTTATTACACAGCTTATTGCCACAAAACATAAAAATTAGACACAAAATATTGTTTTGAGCTGTAATACTTAGTTATTTCTTTAAATTAAATGCAAAGCTGAGAGAAACAAAAACAGCTGAATATAGCTGATGGAGCATACACTAACCTGCACATTATTCACGCACAAAATAGCACCAAATGGTCAAAAACATTAATCTGACAGAAACTAAACCAGTTGATTGGAGCATTGTCTAACCTACATATTATTCTTTCACAAGACAGCGCCAAGCAGCCTAAAATAGTGGTGTGACAGACAAGCAGAGACATATGAATGTGGATATAAGAATATGAATGTGAACATAGGCCTCTTCACTGATGGTCAAGGTGATTCAAAGTTCCCGGATGATCTTGTGTTGTTTAGCGGTTGTTATATGGAAATAACATACCTTGGAATGTTGCATCTGACCAATAAGAATAGAGTATTCCAGAGAGACATATAATACTTATTGTTATCATATTATTAATAATCCTTTATTGTTATAATAGAAGATTAATCCCTTATTTTATCAAATACATATCCAAATGGTTATTGGATACAACCCCAGGCAGTGCAGATTCCTTGACTAAGTTGGTGTGCACCTATTTTGAAGTATATGGGGGATTATCCCACCAGACAGGTTCAGAGCCCTCTGGAGCTCACAGACCAGATCTTTGGCCCACCTACACAAAATGAGGAGCTCCGAGATGAGATCTACTGCCAGATCATGAAGCAAATGACCAGCAATAACAACCGGTAAACAGCATATTACTTGCTTATTACTTGCTTTGTCTATTTAATGTCATACGCTACCATTCAAGGTTTGCATGTTTGTGTTCCTTTTAAAAGTGTTTTTGGGTGTAGTCACTTATATTTTTCTGACAAGGGTGCGGTTATCTAATAAAAAAATGCAGTAAAACATTTTGATTACATATATATATATATAAATATTATTACAGTTTTAAATAGCTTTAAAATTAATGTAATGACAAAGATAAGTCTGCTCTACTTTAAATCAGTTTAATGTGCTGATTCTATGATTATGAAACGTTATTTGTTTTTTCAAAGTTGTTTCAAAGGCAATGTTTTTGTGAAAGCTGTGATTTATATTTTTTCAGGGCTTATTGATAATTGGAAGGTTCAATATAACTACAAAAATACAAATAAATAAACTTACTGACCCCCCAATTTTTGAATGGTTGTGTAAATGCAAAATGCAAATTAAAATGGTACATCTGTTGAAATCATTATTACTTATGAACTTGGTACAAAGTGGTGACAGACACAGTTTCACAATAATTCTGTGCAGCTTTCCTTTTGGGATTATAGTTGCAGCAAAGTTAACTTGCCCTTTATAACAGTAAAAAACATGTGCAACCTTTAGCTTCTTTATGCGTAAGTTAAATTAATAATAATACTATTCATTATTTTGAATTGAATTTGAAGCATTATTAGTATTTAATAGCAATGCACTTTACTTGTTTTTCCCCCCACATCTAACCATATTTCCTGCTAATGCTTCCCTAATCATTATATTCAATATAGGTGGCTGCTTTTTGTCTAAAAGCTTTACAACACCACCAAATGGCTAAAATTCCAAGAAGTTTCCTCTTACTATGATAATTTGCACAATTTTAGATGCCAATTTGTTGTCACTGTGAAATGACATAAGCTAATGCACATTTCAGAAATAAGACATGATAAAGTTTCAGGTAGCCAGAAATAGTCAGTATGAGATTTTATTTATTTTTTTAGTTAAACTCTGTTTGATGTTAAATATTTTTTTCTGGCATAAGGATGACATTTAACTTATTTACATTTAACAATTTAGAGTAACCTATTGACCTTATTCTCCAATGTGGAAGTGTGCTTGTTTTTTTTTTTGTCATTGTTTTAGAAATTCCGATTCAGTTGTCTTTGGAAAAAATGACTAGGAATAATAAATAGCAGAAAAACGGTCAAACTACTTGCTCTACAAACAAGTGTGTTCATGACTAGACATAAAAAGTGTAATTATATAATAAAAAAATATCCGTTTGCAACATCAAGCAGCAGAACGAGACATTTTTAACATCTGAAAAATAAATAGAAGTGAATGAAACCGGACGTCTTGAGCCAAATAGATTCCAATGGCTGCGCCCACTCATACTTCAAGAATAAGGTCAATACATACTTTTGGCCCTGAGCTCTGACTGCATTCACAGCTGTGTAGTGCAGCTTAGCATATCTTATCACTTGATATTAGTATGATAATTTGACTCTTCTGTGTGTACTTTCTCAATCAGGTACAGTATAGAGCAAGGCTGGCAGCTGCTTTGGCTCTGCTGTGGTCTTTTCCCTCCCAGTAACTCTCTAATGAAACACGCTCAGCGTTTCATTGAGACACGCAAACGAGAGCCATTGGCCACTGACTGCCTTCAGAGACTGCAGGGGGCTCGCAGGTATGACCATCATTTTACACAGTTTAACCACAGTTTACTTCAACACAAACTTTTAGGATCACACATGAGATCACACTGCATTATATATGGGTAGTTGATAAATAGGCAATAAAAATGCTTTATTTGTTAAACACCAATTTGATATATGTTTATGTAGTTTGAATAATAGTCTGATATATGAGAAAATATAAGGGGTCACTAACTTTATCAGTCTTTCACTGTATTTGTTTTACTGAACTGAACCTCAAATACATCCTCTGCTGTGAAATAGCAGAAATTAAGAAAAAGTAATATAAAACAGCCTGATTTATCTTCATTGTTGGACACTAATCTTCATATAGTGCTATTTATTTAATATGAAATTATGAATATATTTTTTTTTCTCCATGACTTCATTCATTCATTAATTTTCTTTTTGGCTTAGTCCCTTTATTAATCCAGGGTTGCTACAGCGGAATGAACCGCCAACTTATCCAGCACGTTTTACACAGCGGATGCCCTTTCAGCCGCAACCCATCTCTGGGAAACATCCACACACACTCATTCACATGCATACACTACAGACAATTTAGCCTACCCAATTCACCTTACCCACGTGAACGCAGGGAGAACATGCAAACTTCACACAGAAACGCCTACTGACCTTCTTGATGTGAGGCGACAGTACTACCTACTGCGCAACTGCGTCGCCCCTCTCCATGACTTATAAATAATAAATAGGTGTCAGACCAAAATACTACAAAATTTTACAATTTTATAGTGATTCCAAAAAGGTGGAAAATTTGACAAATTCTGGAAAAAATAAGCTTTGATCATACGATCTTGAATGGGGTCTTAAAACTAATTGAAGTTTTCTGTCGATTTGCTGATTTAGAATTAGCATATAGTGTCACACCAGATGACATGGTTTTTGTCATGCCCCATCTAGGGGTAAGGAGGTAACATAATAGGGAAGACTGCACACATAACGCTGCTTAAGATTTTATTTACACAAAGATTTTCTCATGAACAAAATTTGTCTTTCTCAACTTCAGGAGCTGACCAGGCCAAAACAATCTAAGTTAAAATTTCCTCTAACTTCCCTATTTCCAGCAAAATAAAATTCACTTTATTACCTAACTCTCTTGTCCACAAAAACAACCAATAAAAATAGGGTACAAAAGGAAATGCAGGCAAGCTCCCTATATTTACATTCGGCGAATAAATCCAAAACAGCAGAGTAGTCAGTTAACAGGCAGAGGTCAGATTTTCAATGTAACAGAGCGAGAGCTAATGCACTAAATGCTGTGATAGATTTTCCTCAGATAAATACACAAACTCTAATTCAATGAGTCTCACTAACACAATTTCTTTCTATGAACGTCAAGACATCTCTACCAACCACAAGTGAGATCAAAACAGCTAAACAGGAAGTGACAAAAAAAAAAAAAGAATTGATAGGCAGCCAGAAGTCAGCTGAGCAGGCCGGGTGTGGCATCATTTGGAGCAGGGCAGGACCAAGCCAAAGAGCAATTAGCTGCTTCCTGCAGAGAAAAATAATATACAGAACACTTCCCAAAGCTAAAAAGAATTAATACATAAAGGGACATAACAGTTTTCATTGACAAAATGTATCAAGTTCCTATACTTTTAGAATTATATTTATTTAAAAAAAATGATTGTCATTTACTAAAAAAGCCACTTGTAAAATTAGGTCTGGGGTATTTATTAATGACTTTACGATTTTCATCTTAATTTATTGAACTATGCTTGAGACGGTCACACCATAGGACAGTTTTGAGATTTGGCTCAAAAAAGTAAAACATAACAATAACAGTAGTTTTTACAAGAAGTTTATAAAATAAATGTTTAACTGTTTACTGCTTTTGAAATGATGGCAATTCTAATTACATTAATTGTTGCCATGGGACAGTGAAAACGCAACATCAAGTCAACAAAATAAGGAAAAATACAATAAATGAATAGATTTTATAGTTGAAATTAACTGATTATACATTCCCATGTTCAGTTGTAGCATCTAGAATCTAAAAGCTAACGTTTAATCGCTTTTAAATGCTTATGAGCTATAGCTTATATTGTTTATACTATTGAACTTTGGCTGGCTTACCTGAGAGCTATAATCTTATTGGAGTTCATCTCAAACAGCATGTGTGTTACATTACTGGACTGATATCCTGTAAAGTCTGACCTGATCAACACCACATTAGCATTTGCTAGCAGGTTAGCATGTTTAAAAACGAGCAATTGAAATATTTCTGGCTATACGAAAGCCACTTTTGGTAGATAATATCACTTAATTAAGAATGATTAGTTCGGGTATTATAATTTAGTCTTTTAAAATGACAAGCCTATTAGCACAGCGACACCTCTCCTTTTATTAGCACGCATTAGCCTTTGCCAGACTGGAGCAAATGCCAGGAAAGTATCAGTGCTGAGTGATGGGATAGTAATGAATTTACAGCAGCTTCTTCTGCCACTGCAACGGTTCAAAGACTTCAACATTTGGGAAACACTACTGTAGCCATATTGTTGAATTGAGTCCACAAGCTGGGTCGCAGATGATAAGTACATTGTTGATTTGGTGGGAAAATAAAACAAGCATATGTTTACTGAATTTACTCTGACGAGTGTCATTCTTTATGTTCTAGAATGGATCCCAGAAAACTTCCACCTCACCAGGTTGAGGTTGATGCCATTCAGCAGAACAGCACCCAGATCTTCCACAAAATTTACTTTCCAAATGACTCCCAAGAGGTAAAACCACACTCGTACACTAATTGACCAGCATTTTCAGTGGCCTTAAAACAATATCAAATCCAGCCTTGCACCCTAATATCTAACAATAAAAGAAATGCATACAAAAAGGTCATACTGTAAATTATAAAAATTGTAACCTTTAGTATAGGGGCCAGTTCTACTGTAACTATTAAGTAGTTGCTTATTAGCATACCTATTATTAACCTGTTAGCTGTTTACTAGTTTTACATATTTTTCATGTTCATATTGTACTTACCTAATGGCACCCAATACCTACATTTGACTATAACCTTACTAACTATAATAATTAGTGAAATAAGAGTTTATTGAGGCAAAAATAGTAGCTAATGTTTAAAAAACAGCAATAATTGAACAAATGATGCTACTACTACTACTACTACTACTACTACTACTACTACTACTACTACTACTACTACTAATAATAATAATAATAATGTGTGTGTCTGTGTGTATTTGTCAACTTGTGGATTAGATCCTCACCTTTCATTAAAGTTGTTCTAAAACCATTTGAATAACATCCATTCTTGTCATGTCTTAGGACCATTTTAATTTTGAAAAAGAATTCTAATTGATATATTTTTATGATTTTCTTTATGTTCGCCTCTTTGTTTAAATGTAATTTAATATTTTCCTCTAACATATATATTTAGGTGGACTAGAGATGCAATGGTTAATCGTTTTCACTATTAACTGTGGTTAAATTCGTCATGGTTAATTAATTGTAAAGGCTTCTCAACACAGCATTTCTGCACTAAACAAAACTACTGCAAGTAAACGAAGTTATGCCAACTGTGCCATTTAGTTTAACCTCCTAGGGCTTGAGTGTCCACATGCATGGAAAGCACATTTATTTAAGTGGCTATTTAAAATACTTTGAATGTTTTATATTTTGTTACAGACATACAATCTCATCCTGAATCTGTTTTGCAGCATATGAAATGTCCCAAACACAATTTTTAACTGTCCAAAATGGGGGGATGTTTTTACTCTCTGATAGTCAAAGCAAGTTAAAAAAAAACTTCTATATTAAATATGTATTAAAAAAATTCAGGAAAAAGTGTTTTATGTAAATTTGGACCACGAGTCCTCATATATGGACATCATTTTTCTCTAAAAGTACATCATATCAAAAGATGATACTTAGGTTTTTATTCTAATTAGGTTCCAATAAGCCCACATAGCAAAGAGAAATAAAAAATGCATGTAAAAAAACACTTTGGGCCTAAGAGGTTAAAGTTCGAAGCTTGTACATGAGGCTAATACGCACGCACTCTGGATTAACTATGGCTGAGGCTTTTAAAAGGGCCATTCACATATCCCATCTTTTGTACGTGCATGTTCCTTATTTCCAATGGAGGCACACGGCTTGCGTGTGCATATTGGTAGCAATGTGCATGCTGTGCATCAGCGACAGGAGCACTCACGCTTTCCAGGCGCAGCTAGAATGGCACGAGCACACCACGAGTCACGTGCCAAGAACTGACCGATCAGCTTCATGCTTTGTATGGAATATACACATTTCTACTCCAAAGAGAAAATGAAAATACCAAACAAGTTCATAACATAGTTGATCAAAAGTGCCTTTCAGACAGAGGTTCAACAGCCTTTGACTACATTTGTTCTCTTTAAAAAGGGAAATACTTAGCTAATTTGTAGCTTAGATTTACATTAGACAAATACTATTTTTTAATTTACTCTTATGTTTATTTATTCATTCATTGTTCTGTCATTTATTTTCACTGTAAAATTATTACTTATGCCAAAAACTTTTTTTCACTTATTTTTAGGTCCAAAGAGAAACAGTCTATTGTTTGTTTTTATTATTATTTTGTACTGTATTATTTAGTTACTGAGCAGCAATAATTAACACTTTACCCGTTAAACTGAGGAAAATTATACATCAGACTATTACCGTACAACCAAAATCTATAATCATTGCATCCCTAGGGTGTGCTAACTTTTGCACTTAGTTTGTGTTTATCCTTACCATTAAATTTTGCATTTATCATAATAAATGTTTCGTAAAACTGTTATTAAAAACAAAAATATCTAATTTAAAAGGTATTGCAGCAAGCTATAAGTTATCACAAATATATCAAATCATAAAATGGATGTCAAGTGAAAATAAAGGGTAAATAAAGTGGATGTGAAAAGTCCACAAATGTCACTGGCACTGAGCCAAAATGGAGAGTGAGCATTCTGTCAGCTGGTCTACTGTAGGTCTTTGTCTCATAAGCTTCTTTCACCTACGTAGTCTTAACTGTTAAATTGCTCTTAAGATGTCATGTGTGAACAAGGGTTTTGCAAAACAAATAATCTGGTAAAAGAGCAGGATTACTGGTATAAGCATGCACGAGGGCAGAACATGCATGAGGTAAGAAGTCTGCTTTAGACTATTCCAGAAGTTTTGCTAAACATTAAGGGCTGCTGATTTTCCCCAGTGTTACCTATACCTGTACATGCACTACAACAGGGGTGTCCAATCCTGCTCTTGTGGAACTAACATCCTGCACATTTTAGTTTCAAGCAGCTCCCAAAGATTCTGTTTTCTTTTCCACTCAGCACTACTGTAGCTCTGCAGTTCTATTACATACTATATCGAGCCTGTATTAACTGCAGTATTTATTGTACCTATAATGAGTCAATAATGTGCCACAGAGTTTACCAATATTTTACCTGTAATGTGTGAATATCGGTAAAAAAAGAAGGAGCATTTGTATGTGTATTTGCCAGTAAAGCCATTTTTCTAATTTTACAGTAATATACCAGGATTTCTTTTTTAATCCTTGTGGCCCAATGGCCATATTATTAATTGCTGTTTTTCAACCTAGCGCTTGTGCGTTTATCTACTCGGTTGTGTTTTAAAATGATGAGAATAATAGCAGTTGGATTTGATGCCATTGTAACGCATTTATTTTATTCACAGAATATAAATTCAGGTGTTTTTTGTGTTTGTTTTTTATTACTACTTGCCTTTCTGGACAGATTTTTGAGGTGGCAACCAATACTAAGATCAGAGACCTGGTCCGGACCATTGCTAATAAACTCATGTTGTCCACAGCTGAAGGTTTCAGCCTCTTCATGAAAACTCCTGATAAGGTTTGTTCCCAGTCTACTATGATTTAGATCTAACAGCCAGGGCTGTAAAGATGTGTCATATGCTTTTGTTAATGAAAAATTTCTGGAATATTGTGGAAAAGGGGTATTCCAGACATTCAAAGTGGGGGAAATGTGTAATATTTGTCTATAATTAATTTTATATTTGTATTATTTTGATCTTAAGAATCATTGGTCTCAATTTACCTCTAAACCATTGAAAGCCTACTACATCCTATTTGATACACAAAGTAATCTAAATAATCAAGATAAACTAAATGGTTAAAATAACTTCAACAATACTATTAGAAAAACCATGTTTTATTATACTAATAAAAATTAAACTCATTTTTACAAAGATGCAAATTGTGCAAAACTGGAATATTGCTTAATAGCATGTGGAGGCT
Organism: Danio aesculapii; assembly: GCF_903798145.1. Classification (NCBI taxonomy): domain Eukaryota; kingdom Metazoa; phylum Chordata; class Actinopteri; order Cypriniformes; family Danionidae; genus Danio; species Danio aesculapii. Next base: position 30,010,823 of record NC_079440.1, on the reverse strand, counting down.
TGTGTAGATGCATGACTGCTCTTTGGGAGCTCAGCCTTTTAAGACAGTTCTAGGAGGTTATAATACTGAACCACTTTGATGGACTTTAATAGAATTTAACTAGAATTAATGAATTTTAGAATTATATTATAATGTGCTTGGTCCACTGGTTTGTCCATAAATGCCATCCCATTGCACCCATTGCATCTTTTTGATGTGCGTACGGGGATTCATTTAATAAAGGTGTTTCTATCATAGATTATGTGCACTTTGTCCACATAAATAAAAAAATATACACATATATAAAAAGTTATATACGTTTTTTCATGCGCATTTTCAAAATGTATACACTTCTTGGCATTCACATCAAGAGTTTTTTGATAATCCAAATTGTACATAAAATATAAGGTGTATGGAAACAGCAAATGTTACATGATGCATACAGTGGGTCACACTCCTAAGGAGAACATGTACATATACAGTAGTTTAGCGCCGTGTCGTGTCGTGTCTGACAACTCAGACATTGTCGCACATTGGATGAGCACTTTAGAAATGGAACATAATGTGTCCTGAAAGGCCAAAATCTGCAGGAAATCTAATCTTAATAACATTGAAAGCTCCTCTAAATTTTGCTTGGCTTTGTGTTGAATTCAGCAATCACAGAATAGCAAAATTTAGGAAACTTCCTATTTTTCCACTTATTATAGACAGTGGAAATTCAGTGAAAGTCAGGAAATTTTAACATTTGGCATAGAGTGAGAACCCTGAATGAATTGATTATAATTGTTCTGCCATTAATCTGCCATTTTCTCTCTGTCAGGTTCTGAGTTTGAATGAAACTGACTACTTCTTTGACAGCCTCAGACAGATTACTGATTGGTCCAAGAGAGCAAAGAGAGTGAATCAAGGTGAGTCTGTTTGTTTTCATTTAAAAGGATCAGGTTTGAATCATTCATCACTGTTAGAAAGTCAAATTCAAAGCAGCTGGCATTGCTGATACTGTTTTAATCAGCAGGGGCTCCAGTGAATGTGTCCTACACTGTTTTCTTTATGAGGAAACTATGGTTCAACATTATCCCTGGGAGAGATGTGGAGGCTGATCTTATCTTCCATTACCCACAGGTACTACCAATTTGTGCCACATGCATGGAAAATATATGATAAAATTCCCATGTAAGCTTTCTAAAAATATGTGCATCTCAAAATAAGACTGAGGAAATTTTCACAAAATGTCTGATAATATTTTTTCTTCTGGAGAAACTCTTATTTGTTTTATTTCAGCTAGAATAAAATCAGTTTTTAATTTTTTATGAACCATTTTAAGGTCAAAATTATTCGCCCCTTTTAAGCCTATTTTTTTGACTGTCTACAGAACAAACCATCGTAATACAATAACTTGCCTAATTACCGTAACCTGCCTAGTTAGCCTAATTAACCTAGTTAAGCCTTTAAATGTCACTTTAAGCTGTATAGAAGTGTCTTGAAAAATATCTAGTCAAATATTATTTATTGTCATCATGGCAAAGATAAAATAAATCAGTTATTAGAAATGAGTTATTAAAACCATTATGTTTATAAATGTGTTGAAAAAAAAATATCTCTGTTAAACAGAAATTGGGGGAAAAAAATAAACAGGGGGCTAATAATTCAGGGGTCTAATAATTCTGACTTTAACTATATATATATATATATATATATATATATATATATATATAATATAAATTTTCCCCCTTTCTATTAATTAAAGAACATTGATACAAATGGGGTCCACAATATTATTAAGCTGCTCAGCTGTAATAATGAAAAATTTGACTTGAGCATCACATCAGCATATCACATTGATTTCTGAACTACCGTGACACTGAATAATTCTGGAAATTCAACTTTTCTTAACAGAATAATAAATAACATTTTGTAAAAATTAATTCATGGAAAAGTAGTTTTTAAAGGATTGTTCACCTCAAAATAAAAATGTACTCACTATTTACTATCACTTTTCCAATTACTATTCACTAATTACTATTTTACTTACAAGAAGAAGATATTTTGTGAAAATCCTGTAACCATTGACTTCCATAGTAGGAAAAACAAATACTATGGAAGTCAATGGTTACAGGTTTCCAGCTTCCTTCAAAATATCTTCTTTTGTGTTCAGCAGAACTTTTCAAGAAAGAAGTAAACGATTAGTAAATGATGACCGAAATGACATTTTTGGGTGACCCATCCTTTTAAATTGTAATATTCTCTTCTTTTTATGAGGAATTAAATCACACACATAAAATCAGAAAGTCTTTTTAATGGTATAGTTTATCATCATTTTTCCCATTTTGCATCCCATCTAGGAGTTGCCGAAGTACTTGAGAGGTTATCATCGTTGTACCAAAGAAGAAATGGTGATGCTCGGCGCTCTCCTCTTCAGGGTGAAAGTGAACAATGACAAAACTCAGTTTCCCATGATTCCTAAGATGCTGAAGGATCTGGTGCCAAATGACCAGCTTAAAGCCCTTTCGGCTGATGAGTGGAAGAGGGTCAGTTCTTTCACACCGCTTCTCTAAGCACTGGAATTCACGAATTATTGCAGTGTATTTGTAACTATACTCTTCTAAAGTGTTTTTGTACTCAAAAATTCCTCAACAGAGCATTTTTGCAGAGTACAACAAGCAAACAGGCATGACTGTGGAAGAAGCAATGATCGGCTTTCTGAAGATCGTCTATAAATGGCCCACGTTTGGATGTGCCTTCTTTGATGTCAAAGTAAACAACTCGACTGATATATTTTAGGTATTGTTACTTGACAAATGGTTTATAAGATTATGCTTGAAATTACAGCAAACATCAGAGCCCAATTTCCCGGACATTGTGAGGATGGCCATCAGTAAGCAAGGCATCACCATCATGAATCCCAAAACAAAGGTATCGTCAATTCATATTTTATTAAAACATACATTTTTACCTGCTTAGATTTTTCTTCAGGTTTTCCTCTAAGCTTGAATGTAAAATTGCATTGTTTAAGATATGTTTCATGTATCATAACTTTATAATATTTGTCTAAGTTTGATTTTGTTGAACTAATTGAATTCTTCTATTTAAGGATCCTCTGGCCATTCATCCATATAACAAGATTGCAAACTGGTGCAGTGGAAGCACATACTTCCATATGACTGTAGGAAACCTTGTCAAAGGCAACAAAATCCTGTGCGAAACGTCCTTGGTAAGTGACATAGGTGCTACTTTCTCCAAAATCCAGCACTAAAATGAATAAATAAATTACTAAATAAAAGTTATACGAAGAGTAGCCAACACAATACACACATTCCTGATTTGAGTCCCATCTCACACTCATTACACTACAATTTCTATGGTATAAATACAGAACTACAACGTACAAAAGAGACAGATTGACTTAGAATGTCACTTACCAGTTTTAGAATGATTTGATCAGCTGTAATAAGAAATTCAGCTGTTGTTCTCCTATAAGGGCTTATTATGCGGGCTCTGTCACCATCTTGTGGATGGACAATGTCAACCGTCTTTGCTCTGTTCAATGACAGGCCAATGGCCACCGACGCACTGTCTGTCCGAAATTATACATATTAAAATAGGCACTATCCTTATAAATAAACTGCATAGCTAATCTAAACAACTACATTCTCACCTCAATAGTACATTATGTTGTCCAACAGCAGCAATATTTATTAAACTGTAGATATATATCATTTTTATGTTGAAGTGTAATTTATTTGATTGAAAAAAAGATTACAACAATTAAAGAATTTAAAAGAAGAATTTCTGCTGTTTAATTTGCATTTGCTTCCTAGTTTCAAAATAATAGTGTTTTATCCTGTCTTCACAAGGGCTATAAAATGGATGACCTTCTGACTTCCTACGTCAACATGTACCTTAATGAGAGGAGAGGACAAAGACGAAATCATACGTTTGACTAAAGAAAAAAGAATGTACATGCTCTTCCCTTATTTTAACACACAGACACTCACACACACACATATATAAAGGCCTATACATGATAAAACAGATAAATTGTTTGTCAGACTGCACAAAATATTTGTCAGACTACATAATTGTATCATTTTTTGCAAAATGCCAATCTTTTTTTTCTTCTTAACGCAATGTTAAAACCATGTTTTGAAAATTAATAAAGCATTATAGTCATCGAATCCTATTTTTGATGTAACACTTATATTCTATGTTAAATAAATGACTATAACCATTCGTATACAGTCATGGAAAAGTCATGTCATTTTGAAATGCAAATTTTCAGGGCTTGCAAGTTTTGGGGAAAAAAATGAATCTACAAAGTTTTGGAAAAGTCGTGGAAATCAGTATACATTTTTTTTAATTTGTCCTATTTGATAATTTTGGTTAAATTACAAATACAGTATGCATTTTGTGCATGCATGCTGAACTGGAACCTTTTTTCACTTTCATTCACCATATAAAATTGGGGACATTTTAAGTGGGGTGTCCAGAAACAAGTTTCTAACTACTGAGGTAGGATACTGCGGATGCTAAATTTGTCTAATTTGAAGACCTAACGTTACTGTGGAAAATCATTGTATGTTCCCAGAAAGCTAAGCAACCAGCTTTGTATCTGGTCAACAAAACGTTAGCCGTCATATTCATGTTCTACTCTAGGACTGGCTAATTATTTTTAAACTGATTTTGGCAAATATACAGAGCAAAAAGTCTCTTACTATGAATATGTTTAACTTGTTTTGAAATCTCTGGATTTTTTTTGTTTCACTTTGAAGGGCACATATTTTATCCCTTTTTCAAGATTTAAGAGACGTCTTTTGTGTCTTCAGAATGTGTCTGTAAAGTTTCAGCTCAAAACACCCATCAGATTATTTATTATACCTTTCAGGAGATTGGGATTTTCTGCTCTAAACATAGTGTAGCTGTTTTTGTTGCCTGTGCCTTTAATGCTGGTTCTCCCCGCCCACCGTTCCCACGTGCCTGTCAGAGTGTACCTCAATCTCAGTCTCAGCTGCGTCAGATAAACAGCACAGTGACAGATATGAAGGAAGCAGATCTCACGTAATGTTTCTGAGAAATACTACAGTAAGAACTTTACCAATGATTATTTAATGTATTTGTTGTTAAGTTAATGAGTCAATGAGAACGATGAGTCACACACAATGTCGTTACAAAGTTCATGCATACTCACAAAGGCACATGCACACACAGCGCGCATTTAACTTTGATATTTTTTGCATGCAAATGTGACAGGAAACACATTGATATCCACTGCTGTATGGACATCTGTTATGTTAATGTACAAAATAAATCTGATTTGATGTCCACAAACGGGGATTGAAGCGTCTTCTTTTATAATTGTACTGACCTGCGGCTGTGGCAATAAAGTCAAGCTGATGTAAATCGCTGTAAATGATTACAAACATGCACTGTTTTAAAAACGTTTTAAACTTGTAAAACATTCTTGATCACATTTGATGATGATTGATGATCACAGAGAGGCTAACAGATCTTTTAATCCCAGTTGCTTTGTGCACATCCTGTCTTGTTGATATGATTACTACAGAGACATGTTAATATGCGGATGTCAATAAATTTGGTGGACAGGGAAATCACACTCCTACGTCACGTTGCAGTGGGCCTCAAAATGGCAGCGATTTGAATCCTATTTTAACGTTAGAAATAAAAGATAACCTTTTTGGTAATTTTCTCCTTCGCCAGAAATCAAAGTTTGGGTGTTTGTTATATTGTCATTTGTAATTTAAGCTGGAATTAAGGTTTACTGAATAAATAAGGACAAATCTTGTATTTTCAAATATGATTTTTGAGGTGTGGGTTAATGCTGACAGCACTGCAGTGTTGAGTGTCGCCATCTAGTGGAGCTCCTTAGCTCACAATATTCTTCAGTATTTGATTATATTGTTTATGTAAAGTTAGTCGTAAATCATATTAAAATCTGCATAATGCAGTTAACCTACTGAATAAAAAAATTCAGTGAAATTAAAATCGAAATCGTTAAAATAGTGTAAAATATTCATTTTCGGGAAAATTACTTTAACCCGCTTCCAAAGTTTACTTAATTGAAATAGATTTTTAATGTTTTTATCTGTCATGTTTTATTTTTAATTTGGTTAAATGAAAGATTTGCAACTATATATGCCATTTAGTTAGTTTTCAGGTGTTTTTTTGTCATAATTATTTTAATATTTTGAATTAAGATAATAATAATGATAAATGTAACAACCTCTTTGCTTCTTTTCTGTCCCTGACCGTTCACATTTTTTATGTAACTATGTTGTATGAGCATTTTCTATGAATATTTATTTTGTATTATAAAAATAGATTGACATTTAGTTTTCTTTTTTCTTCTTTAACATGTTAACACGCAGACATTACATGAAAAATACTTCATATTTACCTAAAAATCATGGAAAATTACAGTATTTTAGAAGTTAATAAAATGCTTACGAACTATAGGGCTGACACTTATTATTATATTTATATTGATAAATCTATCACATACGTAATTTGTGGATTTTTATACCAAAATCAATTTTCACTTAAGATCATTTTATGTCATTTGGAACTTTGACATTCAGTAAGCCTTTTGTGAAAAATAAATAAATAAATAAATAAAGCAAGCTAAAAGAAAAAATATCGAACAAAGCAAATTACCAACATCAACTCCCTGTAGCCCCTGTACAAACCCTGTATAAGATGTCATTGTACATCACTGTCTGTTGGGTAGTAGTGATAAACCTTCTACTTGCGTCATTTTACCATGTTTTAAAGGCAGACTGTT